>NW_027456783.1:140000-327316 GCF_040206685.1 Ascaphus truei | reverse complement strand
TGCTACCTCATATCCTTCACCCCCCGCTCAGTACTCTCCCACCTTACACTCTCTGAGCCGCTACCTCATATCCTTCACCCTCCGCCTCAGTACTCTCCCACCTTACACTCTCTGACCGCTACCTCATATCCTTCACCTCCGCTCAGTACTCTCCCACCTTACACTCTCTGACCGTTACCTCATATCCTTCACCTCCGCTCAGTACTCTCCCACCTTACACTCTCTGACCGTTACCTCATATCCTTCACCTCCGCTCAGTACTCTCCCACCTTACACTCTCTGACCGCTACCTCGTATCCTTCACCTCCGCTCAGTACTCTCCCACCTTACACTCTCTGACCTTTACCTCGTATCCTTCACCTCCGCTCAGTACTCTCCCACCTTACACTTTCTGACCGCTACCTCATATCCTTCACCTCCGCTCAGTACTCTCCCACCTTACACTCTCTGACCGCTACCTCATATCCTTCACCTCCGCTCAGTACTCTCCCACCTTACACTCTCTGACCGCTACCTCATATCCTTCACCTCCGCTCAGTACTCTCCCACCTTACACTCTCTGACCGTTACCTCATATCCTTCACCTCCGCTCAGTACTCTCCCACCTTACACTCTCTGACCGCTACCTCATATCCTTCACCTCCGCTCAGTACTCTCCCACCTTACACTCTCTGATCGCTACCTCATATCCTTCACCTCCGCTCATTACTCTCCCACCTTACACTCTCTGACCGTTACCTCATATCCTTCACCTCCGCTCAGTACTCTCCCACCTTACACTCTCTGACCGCTACCTCATATCCTTCACCTCCGCTCAGTACTCTCCCACCTTACACTCTCTGACCGCTACCTCGTATCCTTCACCTCCGCTCAGTACTCTCCCACCTTACACTCTCTGACCGTCTACCTCATATCCTTCACCTCCGCTCAGTACTCTCCCACCTTACACTCTCTGACCGCTACCTCATATCCTTCACCTCCGCTCAGTACTCTCCCACCTTACACTCTCTGACCGCTACCTCATATCCTTCACCTCCGCTCAGTACTCTCCCACCTTACACTCTCTGACCGCTACCTCAGATCCTTCACCTCCGCTCAGTACTCTCCCACCTTACACTCTCTGACCGCTACCTCATATCCTTCACCTCCGCTCAGTACTCTCCCACCTTACACTCTCTGACCGCTACCTCATATCCTTCACCTCCGCTCAGTACTCTCCCACCTTACACTCTCTGACCGCTACCTCATATCCTTCACCTCCGCTCAGTACTCTCCCACCTTACACTCTCTGACCGCTACCTCATATCCTTCACCTCCGCTCAGTACTCTCCCACCTTACACTCTCTGACCGCTACCTCATATCCTTCACCTCCGCTCAGTACTCTCCCACCTTACACTCTCTGACCGCTACCTCATATCCTTCACCTCCGCTCAGTACTCTCCCACCTTACACTCTCTGACCGCTACCTCATATCCTTCACCTCCGCTCAGTGACTCTCCCACCTTACACTCTCTGACCGCTACCTCATATCCTTCACCTCCGCTCAGTGCTCTCCCACCTTACACTCTCTGACCGCTACCTCATATCCTTCACCTCCGCTCAGTACTCTCCCACCTTACACTCTCTGACCGCTACCTCATATCCTTCACCTCCGCTCAGTACTCTCCCACCTTACACTCTCTGACCGCTACCTCATATCCTTCACCTCCGCTCAGTACTCTCCCACCTTACACTCTCTGAACCGCTACCTCATATCCTTCACCTCCGCTCAGTACTCTCCCACCTTACACTCTCTGACCGCTACCTCATATCCTTCACCTCCGCTCAGTACTCTCCCACCTTACACTCTCTGACCGCTACCTCATATCCTTCACCTCCGCTCAGTACTCTCCCACCTTACACTCTCTGACCGCTACCTCGTATCCTTCACCTCCGCTCAGTACTCTCCCACCTTACACTCTCTGACCGTTACCTCGTATCCTTCACCTCCGCTCAGTACTCTCCCACCTTACACTCTCTGACCGTTACCTCGTATCCTTCACCTCCGCTCAGTACTCTCCCACCTTACACTCTCTGACCGTTACCTCGTATCCTTCACCTCCGCTCAGTACTCTCCCACCTTACACTCTCTGACCGTTACCTCGTATCCTTCACCTCCGCTCAGTACTCTCCCACCTTACACTCTCTGACCGCTACCTCGTATCCTTCACCTCCGCTCAGTACTCTCCCACCTTACACTCTCTGACCGTTACCTCGTATCCTTCACCTCCGCTCAGTACTCTCCCACCTTACACTTTCTGACCGCTACCTCATATCCTTCACCTCCGCTCAGTACTCTCCCACCTTACACTCTCTGACCGCTACCTCATATCCTTCACCTCCGCTCAGTACTCTCCCACCTTACACTCTCTGACCGCTACCTCATATCCTTCACCTCCGCTCAGTACTCTCCCACCTTACACTCTCTGACCGTTACCTCATATCCTTCACCTCCGCTCAGTACTCTCCCACCTTACACTCTCTGACCGCTACCTCATATCCTTCACCCTCCGCTCAGTACTCTCCCACCTTACACTCTCTGACCGCTACCTCATATCCTTCACCTCCGCTCAGTACTCTCCCACCTTACACTCTCTGACCGTTACCTCGTATCCTTCACCTCCGCTCAGTACTCTCCCACCTTACACTCTCTGACCGCTACCTCGTATCCTTCACCTCCGCTCAGTACTCTCCCACCTTACACTCTCTGACCGCTACCTCATATCCTTCACCTCCGCTCAGTACTCTCCCACCTTACACTCTCTGACCGTTACCTCATATCCTTCACCTCCGCTCAATACTCTCCCACCTTACACTCTCTGACCGCTACCTCATATCCTTCACCTCCGCTCAGTACTCTCCCACCTTACACTCTCTGACCGCTACCTCATATCCTTCACCTCCGCTCAGTACTCTCCCACCTTACACTCTCTGACCGCTACCTCAGATCCTTCACCTCCGCTCAGTACTCTCCCACCTTACACTCTCTGACCGCTACCTCATATCCTTCACCTCCGCTCAGTACTCTCCCACCTTACACTCTCTGACCGCTACCTCATATCCTTCACCTCCGCTCAGTACTCTCCCACCTTACACTCTCTGACCGCTACCTCATATCCTTCACCTCCGCTCAGTACTCTCCCACCTTACACTCTCTGACCGCTACCTCATATCCTTCACCTCCGCTCAGTACTCTCCCACCTTACACTCTCTGACCGCTACCTCATATCCTTCACCTCCGCTCAGTACTCTCCCACCTTACACTCTCTGACCGCTACCTCATATCCTTCACCTCTGCTCAGTACTCTCCCACCTTACACTCTCTGACCGCTACCTCATATCCTTCACCTCCGCTCAGTGCTCTCCCACCTTACACTCTCTGACCGCTACCTCATATCCTTCACCTCCGCTCAGTGCTCTCCCACCTTACACTCTCTGACCGCTACCTCATATCCTTCACCTCCGCTCAGTACTATCCCACCTTACACTCTCTGACCGTTACCTCATATCCTTCACCTCCGCTCAGTACTCTCCCACCTTACACTCTCTGACCGCTACCTCATATCCTTCACCTCCGCTCAGTACTCTCCCACCTTACACTCTTTGACCGCTACCTCATATCCTTCACCTCCGCTCAGTACTCTCCCACCTTACACTCTTTGACCGCTACCTCATATCCTTCACCTCCGCTCAGTACTCTCCCACCTTACACTCTCTGACCGCTACCTCATATCCTTCACCTCCGCTCAGTACTCTCCCACCTTACACTCTCTGACCGCTACCTCATATCCTTCACCTCCGCTCAGTACTCTCCCACCTTACACTCTCTGACCGCTACCTCATATCCTTCACCTCCGCTCAGTACTCTCCCACCTTACACTCTCTGACCGTTACCTCATATCCTTCACCTCCGCTCAGTACTCTCCCACCTTACACTCTCTGACCGCTACCTCGTATCCTTCACCTCCGCTCAGTACTCTCCCACCTTACACTCTCTGACCGCTACCCTCGTATCCTTCACCTCCGCTCAGTACTCTCCCACCTTACACTCTCTGACCGTTACCTCATATCCTTCACCTCCGCTCAGTACTCTCCCACCTTACACTCTCTGACCGCTACCTCATATCCTTCACCTCCGCTCAGTACTCTCCCACCTTACACTCTCTGACCGCTACCTCATATCCTTCACCTCCGCTCAGTACTCTCCCACCTTACACTCTCTGACCGCTACCTCATATCCTTCACCTCCGCTCAGTACTCTCCCACCTTACACTCTCTGACCGCTACCTCATATCCTTCACCTCCGCTCAGTACTCTCCCACCTTACACTCTCTGACCGCTACCTCATATCCTTCACCTCCGCTCAGTGCTCTCCCACCTTACACTCTCTGACCGCTACCTCATATCCTTCACCTCCGCTCAGTGCTCTCCCACCTTACACTCTCTGACCGCTACCTCATATCCTTCACCTCCGCTCAGTACTCTCCCACCTTACACTCTCTGACCGTTACCTCATATCCTTCACCTCCGCTCAGTACTCTCCCACCTTACACTCTCTGACCGCTACCTCATATCCTTCACCTCCGCTCAGTACTCTCCCACCTTACACTCTCTGACCGCTACCTCATATCCTTCACTTCCGCTCAGTACTCTCCCACCTTACACTCTCTGACCGCTACCTCATATCCTTCACCTCCGCTCAGTACTCTCCCACCTTACACTCTCTGACCGCTACCTCATATCCTTCACCTCCGCTCAGTACTCTCCCACCTTACACTCTTTGACCGCTACCTCATATCCTTCACCTCCGCTCAGTACTCTCCCACCTTACACTCTCTGACCGTTACCTCATATCCTTCACCTCCGCTCAGTACTCTCCCACCTTACACTCTCTGACCGCTACCTCATATCCTTCACTTCCGCTCAGTACTCTCCCACCTTACACTCTCTGACCGCTACCTCATATCCTTCACCTCCGCTCAGTACTCTCCCACCTTACACTCTCTGACCGCTACCTCATATCCTTCACCTCCGCTCAGTACTCTCCCACCTTACACTCTCTGACCGCTACCCTCATATCCTTCACCTCCGCTCAGTACTCTCCCACCTTACACTCTCTGACCGCTACCTCATATCCTTCACCTCCGCTCAGTACTCTCCCACCTTACACTCTCTGACCGTTACCTCATATCCTTCACCTCCGCTCAGTACTCTCCCACCTTATACTCTCTGACCGTTACCTCATATCCTTCACCTCCGCTCAGTACTCTCCCACCTTACACTCTCTGACCGTTACCTCATATCCTTCACCTCCGCTCAGTACTCTCCCACCTTACACTCTCTGACCGCTACCTCATATCCTTCACCTCCGCTCAGTACTCTCCCACCTTACACTCTCTGACCGCTACCTCATATCCTTCACCTCGGCTCAGTACTCTCCCACCTTACACTCTCTGACCGCTACCTCATATCCTTCACCTCCGCTCAGTGCTCTCCCACCTTACACTCTCTGACCGCTACCTCATATCCTTCACCTCCGCTCAGTGCTCTCCCACCTTACACTCTCTGACCGCTACCTCATATCCTTCACCTCCGCTCAGTACTCTCCCACCTTACACTCTCTGACCGTTACCTCATATCCTTCACCTCCGCTCAGTACTCTCCCACCTTACACTCTCTGACCGCTACCTCATATCCTTCACCTCCGCTCAGTACTCTCCCACCTTACACTCTTTGACCGCTACCTCATATCCTTCACCTCCGCTCAGTACTCTCCCACCTTACACTCTTTGACCGCTACCTCATATCCTTCACCTCCGCTCAGTACTCTCCCACCTTACACTCTCTGACCGCTACCTCATATCCTTCACCTCCGCTCAGTACTCTCCCACCTTACACTCTCTGACCGTTACCTCATATCCTTCACCTCCGCTCAGTACTCTCCCACCTTACACTCTCGGACCGTTACCTCATATCCTTCACCTCCGCTCAGTACTCTCCCACCTTACACTCTCTGACCGTTACCTCATATCCTTCACCTCCGCTCAGTACTCTCCCACCTTACACTCTCTGACCGCTACCTCATATCCTTCACCTCCGCTCAGTACTCTCCCACCTTACACTCTCTGACCGCTACCTCATATCCTTCACCTCCGCTCAGTGCTCTCCCACCTTACACTCTCTGACCTTTACCTCATATCCTTCACCTCCGCTCAGTACTCTCCCACCTTACACTCTCTGACCGCTACCTCATATCCTTCACCTCCGCTCAGTACTCTCCCACCTTACACTCTCTGACCGTTACCTCATATCCTTCACCTCCGCTCAGTGCTCTCCCACCTTACACTCTCTGACCGCTACCTCATATCCTTCACCTCCGCTCAGTACTCTCCCACCTTACACTCTCTGACCGCTACCTCATATCCTTCACCTCCGCTCAGTACTCTCCCACCTTACACTCTCTGACCGCTACCTCATATCCTTCACCTCCGCTCAGTACTCTCCCACCTTACACTCTCTGACCGCTACCTCATATCCTTCACCTCCGCTCAGTACTCTCCCACCTTACACTCTCTGACCGCTACCTCATATCCTTCACCTCCGCTCAGTACTCTCCCACCTTACACTCTCTGACCGCTACCTCATATCCTTCACCTCCGCTCAGTGCTCTCCCACCTTACACTCTCTGACCGCTACCTCATATCCTTCACCTCCGCTCAGTGCTCTCCCACCTTACACTCTCTGACCGCTACCTCATATCCTTCACCTCCGCTCAGTACTCTCCCACCTTACACTCTCTGACCGTTACCTCATATCCTTCACCTCCGCTCAGTACTCTCCCACCTTACACTCTCTGACCGCTACCTCATATCCTTCACCTCCGCTCAGTACTCTCCCACCTTACACTCTTTGACCGCTACCTCATATCCTTCACCTCCGCTCAGTACTCTCCCACCTTACACTCTTTGACCGCTACCTCATATCCTTCACCTCCGCTCAGTACTCTCCCACCTTACACTCTCTGACCGCTACCTCATATCCTTCACCTCCGCTCAGTACTCTCCCACCTTACACTCTCTGACCGCTACCTCATATCCTTCACCTCCGCTCAGTACTCTCCCACCTTACACTCTCTGACCGCTACCTCATATCCTTCACCTCCGCTCAGTACTCTCCCACCTTACACTCTCTGACCGTTACCTCATATCCTTCACCTCCGCTCAGTACTCTCCCACCTTACACTCTCTGACCGCTACCTCGTATCCTTCACCTCCGCTCAGTACTCTCCCACCTTACACTCTCTGACCGCTACCTCGTATCCTTCACCTCCGCTCAGTACTCTCCCACCTTACACTCTCTGACCATTACCTCATATCCTTCACCTCCGCTCAGTACTCTCCCACCTTACACTCTCTGACCGCTACCTCATATCCTTCACCTCCGCTCAGTACTCTCCCACCTTACACTCTCTGACCGCTACCTCATATCCTTCACCTCCGCTCAGTACTCTCCCACCTTACACTCTCTGACCGCTACCTCAGATCCTTCACCTCCGCTCAGTACTGTCCCACCTTACACTCTCTGACCGCTACCTCATATCCTTCACCTCCGCTCAGTACTCTCCCACCTTACACTCTCTGACCGCTACCTCATATCCTTCACCTCCGCTCAGTACTCTCCCACCTTACACTCTCTGACCGTTACCTCATATCCTTCACCTCCGCTCAGTACTCTCCCACCTTACACTCTCTGACCGCTACCTCATATCCTTCACCTCCGCTCAGTACTCTCCCACCTTACACTCTCTGACCGCTACCTCATATCCTTCACCTCCGCTCAGTACTCTCCCACCTTACACTCTCTGACCGCTACCTCATATCCTTCACCTCCGCTCAGTGCTCTCCCACCTTACACTCTCTGACCGCTACCTCATATCCTTCACCTCCGCTCAGTGCTCTCCCACCTTACACTCTCTGACCGCTACCTCATATCCTTCACCTCCGCTCAGTACTCTCCCACCTTACACTCTCTGACCGTTACCTCATATCCTTCACCTCCGCTCAGTACTCTCCCACCTTACACTCTCTGACCGCTACCTCATATCCTTCACCTCCGCTCAGTACTCTCCCACCTTACACTCTCTGACCGCTACCTCATATCCTTCACCTCCGCTCAGTACTCTCCCACCTTACACTCTCTGACCGCTACCTCATATCCTTCACCTCCGCTCAGTACTCTCCCACCTTACACTCTCTGACCGTTACCTCATATCCTTCACCTCCGCTCAGTACTCTCCCACCTTACACTCTCTGACCGCTACCTCATATCCTTCACCTCCGCTCAGTACTCTCCCACCTTACACTCTCTGACCGCTACCTCATATCCTTCACTTCCGCTCAGTACTCTCCCACCTTACACTCTCTGACCGCTACCTCATATCCTTCACCTCCGCTCAGTACTCTCCCACCTTACACTCTCTGACCGCTACCTCATATCCTTCACCTCCGCTCAGTACTCTCCCACCTTACACTCTCTGACCGCTACCTCATATCCTTCACCTCCGCTCAGTACTCTCCCACCTTACACTCTCTGACCGCTACCTCATATCCTTCACCTCCGCTCAGTACTCTCCCACCTTACACTCTCTGACCGTTACCTCATATCCTTCACCTCCGCTCAGTACTCTCCCACCTTACACTCTCTGACCGTTACCTCATATCCTTCACCTCCGCTCAGTACTCTCCCACCTTACACTCTCTGACCGTTACCTCATATCCTTCACCTCCGCTCAGTACTCTCCCACCTTACACTCTCTGACCGCTACCTCATATCCTTCACCTCCGCTCAGTACTCTCCCACCTTACACTCTCTGACCGCTACCTCATATCCTTCACCTCGGCTCAGTACTCTCCCACCTTACACTCTCTGACCGCTACCTCATATCCTTCACCTCCGCTCAGTACTCTCCCACCTTACACTCTCTGACCGTTACCTCATATCCTTCACCTCCGCTCAGTACTCTCCCACCTTACACTCTCTGACCGCTACCTCATATCCTTCACCTCCGCTCAGTACTCTCCCACCTTACACTCTCTGACCGCTACCTCATATCCTTCACCTCCGCTCAGTACTCTCCCACCTTACACTCTCTGACCGTTACCTCATATCCTTCACCTCCGCTCAGTACTCTCCCACCTTACACTCTCTGACCGCTACCTCATATCCTTCACCTCCGCTCAGTACTCTCCCACCTTACACTCTCTGACCGCTACCTCATATCCTTCACCTCGGCTCAGTACTCTCCCACCTTACACTCTCTGACCGCTACCTCATATCCTTCACCTCCGCTCAGTGCTCTCCCACCTTACACTCTCTGACCGCTACCTCATATCCTTCACCTCCGCTCAGTGCTCTCCCACCTTACACTCTCTGACCGCTACCTCATATCCTTCACCTCCGCTCAGTACTCTCCCACCTTACACTCTCTGACCGTTACCTCATATCCTTCACCTCCGCTCAGTACTCTCCCACCTTACACTCTCTGACCGCTACCTCATATCCTTCACCTCCGCTCAGTACTCTCCCACCTTACACTCTTTGACCGCTACCTCATATCCTTCACCTCCGCTCAGTACTCTCCCACCTTACACTCTTTGACCGCTACCTCATATCCTTCACCTCCGCTCAGTACTCTCCCACCTTACACTCTCTGACCGTTACCTCATATCCTTCACCTCCGCTCAGTACTCTCCCACCTTACACTCTCTGACCGCTACCTCATATCCTTCACTTCCGCTCAGTACTCTCCCACCTTACACTCTCTGACCGCTACCTCATATCCTTCACCTCCGCTCAGTACTCTCCCACCTTACACTCTCTGACCGCTACCTCATATCCTTCACCTCCGCTCAGTACTCTCCCACCTTACACTCTCTGACCGCTACCTCATATCCTTCACCTCCGCTCAGTACTCTCCCACCTTACACTCTCTGACCGCTACCTCATATCCTTCACCTCCGCTCAGTACTCTCCCACCTTACACTCTCTGACCGTTACCTCATTTCCTTCACCTCCGCTCAGTACTCTCCCACCTTACACTCTCTCACCGTTACCTCATATCCTTCACCTCCGCTCAGTACTCTCCCACCTTACACTCTCTGACCGTTACCTCATATCCTTCACCTCCGCTCAGTACTCTCCCACCTTACACTCTCTGACCGCTACCTCATATCCTTCACCTCCGCTCAGTACTCTCCCACCTTACACTCTCTGACCGCTACCTCATATCCTTCACCTCGGCTCAGTACTCTCCCACCTTACACTCTCTGACCGCTACCTCATATCCTTCACCTCCGCTCAGTGCTCTCCCACCTTACACTCTCTGACCGTTACCTCATATCCTTCACCTCCGCTCAGTACTCTCCCACCTTACACTCTCTGACCGCTACCTCATATCCTTCACCTCCGCTCAGTACTCTCCCACCTTACACTCTCTGACCGCTACCTCATATCCTTCACCTCCGCTCAGTACTCTCCCACCTTACACTCTCTGACCGCTACCTCATATCCTTCACCTCGGCTCAGTACTCTCCCACCTTACACTCTCTGACCGCTACCTCATATCCTTCACCTCCGCTCAGTGCTCTCCCACCTTACACTCTCTGACCGTTACCTCATATCCTTCACCTCCGCTCAGTACTCTCCCACCTTACACTCTCTGACCGCTACCTCATATCCTTCACCTCCGCTCAGTACTCTCTCACCTTACACTCTCTGACCGCTACCTCATATCCTTCACCTCCGCTCAGTACTCTCCCACCTTACACTCTCTGACCGCTACCTCATATCCTTCACCTCGGCTCAGTACTCTCCCACCTTACACTCTCTGACCGCTACCTCATATCCTTCACCTCCGCTCAGTGCTCTCCCACCTTACACTCTCTGACCGTTACCTCATATCCTTCACCTCCGCTCAGTACTCTCCCACCTTACACTCTCTGACCGTTACCTCATATCCTTCACCTCCGCTCAGTACTCTCCCACCTTACACTCTCTGACCGTTACCTCATATCCTTCACCTCGGCTCAGTACTCTCCCACCTTACACTCTCTGACCGCTACCTCATATCCTTCACCTCCGCTCAGTGCTCTCCCACCTTACACTCTCTGACCGTTACCTCATATCCTTCACCTCCGCTCAGTACTCTCCCACCTTACACTCTCTGACCGCTACCTCATATCCTTCACCTCCGCTCAGTACTCTCTCACCTTACACTCTCTGACCGCTACCTCATATCCTTCACCTCCGCTCAGTACTCTCCCACCTTACACTCTGACCGCTACCTCATATCCTTCACCTCGGCTCAGTACTCTCCCACCTTACACTCTCTGACCGCTACCTCATATCCTTCACCTCCGCTCAGTGCTCTCCCACCTTACACTCTCTGACCGTTACCTCATATCCTTCACCTCCGCTCAGTACTCTCCCACCTTACACTCTCTGACCGCTACCTCATATCCTTCACCTCCGCTCAGTACTCTCTCACCTTACACTCTCTGACCGCTACCTCATATCCTTCACCTCCGCTCAGTACTCTCCCACCTTACACTCTCTGACCGTTACCTCATATCCTTCACCTCCGCTCAGTACTCTCCCACCTTACACTCTCTGACCGTTACCTCATATCCTTCACCTCCGCTCAGTACTCTCCCACCTTACACTCTCTGACCGTTACCTCATATCCTTCACCTCCGCTCAGTACTCTCCCACCTTACACTCTCTGACCGCTACCTCATATCCTTCACCTCCGCTCAGTACTCTCCCACCTTACACACTCTGACCGCTACCTCATATCCTTCACCTCCGCTCAGTACTCTCCCACCTTACACTCTCTGACCGCTACCTCCTATCCTTCACCTCCGCTCAGTACTCTCCCACCTTACACTCTCTGACCGCTACCTCATATCCTTCACCTCCGCTCAGTACTCTCCCACCTTACACTCTCTGACCGCTACCTCATATCCTTCACCTCCGCTCAGTGCTCTCCCACCTTACACTTTCTGACCGCTACCTCATATCCTTCACCTCCGCTCAGTACTCTCCCACCTTACACTCTCTGACCGCTACCTCATATCCTTCACCTCCGCTCAGTACTCTCCCACCTTACACTCTCTGACCGCTACCTCATATCCTTCACCTCCGCTCAGTACTCTCCCACCTTACACTCTCTGACCGCTACCTCATATCCTTCACCTCCGCTCAGTACTCTCCCACCTTACACTCTCTGACCGTTACCTCATATCCTTCACCTCCGCTCAGTACTCTCCCACCTTACACTCTCTGACCACTACCTCATATCCTTCACCTCCGCTTAGTACTCTCCCACCTTACACTCTCTGACCGTTACCTCATCTCCTTCACCTCCGCTCAGTACTCTCCCACCTTACACTCTCTGACCCTTACCTCATATCCTTCACCTCCGCTCAGTACTCTCCCACCTTACACTCTCTGACCGTTACCTCATATCCTTCACCTCCGCTCAGTACTCTCCCACCTTACACTCTCTGACCGCTACCTCATATCCTTCACCTCCGCTCAGTACTCTCCCACCTTACACTCTCTGACCGCTACCTCATATACTTCACCTCCGCTCAGTACTCTCCCACCTTACACTCTCTGACCGCTACCTCATATCCTTCACCTCCGCTCAGTACTCTTCCACCTTACACTCTCTGACCGCTACCTCATATCCTTCACCTCCGCTCAGTACTCTCCCACCTTACACTCTCTGACCGCTACCTCATATCCTTCACCTCCGCTCAGTACTCTCCCACCTTACACTCTCTGACCGTTACCTCATATCCTTCACCTCCGCTCAGTACTCTCCCACCTTACACTCTCTGACCACTACCTCATATCCTTCACCTCCGCTTAGTACTCTCCCACCTTACACTCTCTGACCGTTACCTCATATCCTTCACCTCCGCTCAGTACTCTCCCACCTTACACTCTCTGACCCTTACCTCATATCCTTCACCTCCGCTCAGTACTCTCCCACCTTACACTCTCTGACCGTTACCTCATATCCTTCACCTCCGCTCAGTACTCTCCCACCTTACACTCTCTGACCGCTACCTCATATCCTTCACCTCCGCTCAGTACTCTCCCACCTTACACTCTCTGACCGCTACCTCATATACTTCACCTCCGCTCAGTACTCTCCCACCTTACACTCTCTGACCGCTACCTCATATCCTTCACCTCCGCTCAGTACTCTTCCACCTTACACTCTCTGACCGCTACCTCATATCCTTCACCTCCGCTCAGTACTCTCCCACCTTACACTCTCTGACCGCTACCTCATATCCTTCACCTCCGCTCAGTACTCTCCCACCTTACACTCTCTGACCGCTACCTCATATCCTTCACCTCCGCTTAGTACTCTCCCACCTTACACTCTCTGACCGTTACCTCATATCCTTCACCTCCGCTCAGTACTCTCCCACCTTACACTCTCTGACCGTTACCTCATATCCTTCACCTCCGCTCAGTACTCTCCCACCTTACACTCTCTGACCGTTACCTCATATCCTTCACCTCCGCTCAGTACTCTCCCACCTTACACTCTCTGACCGCTACCTCATATCCTTCACCTCCGCTCAGTACTCTCCCACCTTACACTCTCTGACCACTACCTCATATACTTCACCTCCGCTCAGTACTCTCCCACCTTACACTCTCTGACCGCTACCTCATATCCTTCACCTCCACTCAGTACTCTCCCACCTTACACTCTCTGACCGCTACCTCATATCCTTCACCTCCGCTCAGTACTCTCCCACCTTACACTCTCTGACCGCTACCTCATATCCTTCACCTCCGCTCAGTACTCTCCCCCCTTACACTCTCTGACCGCTACCTCATATCCTTCACCTCCGCTCAGTACTCTCCCACCTTACACTCTCTGACCGTTACCTCATATCCTTCACCTCCGCTCAGTACTCTCCCACCTTACACTCTCTGACCGCTACCTCATATCCTTCACCTCCGCTCAGTACTCTCCCACCTTACACTCTCTGACCGCTACCTCATATCCTTCACCTCCGCTCAGTACTCTCACGATCTTTCTACCTGTTTTCCTTGCTACTCTCTCTTCTTCCTCTGAACAAGACAAACTTGTCAAATCCTACAACTCAATTCACTCCCCGCATTAAACCTATACAGCTTTCCTTGGCCCTGGCACATCAATCCGTGGCTGTGGCTGAATAGGCTCGCCCTTCAGTTTCACTCGCTCTCCTTAATGCCAAATGAATGTACTGTACGTCTCTTATATACTTATACTATATCTTATACTCCTCGCTGTGGCACTTTCACCTCATCTTGCAAACATGCAGCTGTCACACCCGTCTCAGAGACAAGCTAACCATTGACCCTACATGCCTTACTAATTACCGACCTGTCTCCCTCCTACCGTTAGCTTTGAAACTTAACCAGGTGGTGTTTTCTGTAATGCCCATGCCCTGTGCCATCTAATCTTAGTTCAGCTCACTCAACTGAGACTGTCCTCGTTAAATTAGCCAATGAAGCAAAAGCCCAAGGTCATGAATCCCTCCTTATCCAACCTGGACTTCTTTCTATACCACTGAACTCTCTCTTCTGCTTCCCATTCTACTCCCTTTTGGCATACAACACACAGGGAGTCCCCTGGCCTTCTCATATCGCTGCCAAAATTATGGGTATTTGCTGCACTCCAAAAAAAAAGAGAAGTAGTGCTCCTTTTACCGGCGCTCCCCAGTCCCAGGGAACACCTGCGCTTTGTCCTATGTATCCAATATGATTGATGGACAAGGGACACGGATTTGAATCAAAAAATAATTTATTGTGTGTAACGGGTATTCCACCACACCCAATCGCAGATATAGGGGCCTATGCAGAAAGGGCCGAAAAATGGCATTCGCCAGGGTTTCAATTCGCCAGGTTTTTGGCGTGTTAACCTCGCTGTATGCAGGGAGGGCCGAATCCCTGGCGAATGAATGCACCACCACCATTTGAAATAATGGCGAGTAACCGGTGGCGAGATGGCTGCCTGGCGAGAAGCTGCCGAGAAGCCGTCCCCTGGCGAGTTGTGTTTGCAGCAGAGAGAGATCCGCTGGTCTCGACGCAAACATCGGCACATTAAAAATTATTTAAAATACATTTTTACTGATAGTGTAGATGTGCAGGGGGTCTCCGGAGCTGAACCGCATTGGTTTCAGGTCCGGGGACCCCCTGCTTCCCGAGATACAGGCCCCTTTATGAGGTGCCGGTATCCCTCTGTATTTAAGTTCCCGATCACGTGACCGCGGAATGTAAAGAAAGCAGAGGGATCCCGGACCTGAAACCAAAGCAGTTCAGCTCCAGAGACCCTCTGCACATCTACAGTATAAATAAAACACACATATCAATACACAATCATTCCTTACCTTAGCGGCTATGTGCTACGGTAACGAAGCAACATTAATGTATTTTTAATAATAGTGTACAGTGAGCAGGGGGTCTCTCAGCCACAAATCAATGCGGTTCAGCTCAGGGGGCCCCCTGCTCCCGCACAATATTATTAAAATACAGAAATGCTGCTTCATTACCATAGCGTATAGCCGCTAAGGCAATGAAGGGTTAAGGCAGAATAGCATGTTTATTGGGGACAATTGCCCCCAATAAACATTGCAATAAACAACATACACCCACTGTGTATTTAAAATAGAATAAATACATTAAATACATATAGCACTTACCCATTACCAGTTGCCACGATGAAGGCCATCCTCATCTTCATCCTGCCCATGCCCCCTCCACTGCTGCAAAACAGACACAACAATGAAAACATCCAAAGTAATGTCCCCTTACCCCTTAATCACCATAGCAGTTATTAACCGCTACAGACATTAAGGGGTTAACCCACCCTCACCCACCACTCGGGATGCCTACATACCCTCCCACATTAACCCCCCACCCCGTGAGGCCTAACCACCTCAACCACTACCCACAAGGGAGGCCTACCCACATACCGTTGGGGAACACCCCCCCATCCCCCAGTACCCACAATAAAAACAATACAGTGACCCACAATAAACATCATTATATTTAATAAATACATTACCCACCCCCTGTGCCCCCCCATAAATACAAGATTTATCCTTTTACAAACAGGGTTCATAACACAGTCCCACGCGAGTCCCCGGTGGGCTGGCGGGGCACCTGACAGACCTAAAGGGTACCAGCAGCCCTTTTCAAACAGGTTCTGGAGGCCTGTTGGTGGGTCCCGCAAGCACCATGGCCCCCAGGTGGTCTCCTTTGGTCTCCATGGGCCACAATTGGGTCCCCACGGTAGGCCCAAGGATGTCTGGGAGCCCCGGGTCAGACCCACAGGTGTCTGCGGGGCCTCGGGTGGTTCCAACGGTGGTCTGGGGAACTCACGAGTGCTCAGATGTGGGGCCACCACTTCCTCCCCGCAGACTACGGACCTGCGGTGCCCCCACAGATGTGAGGCCACCGCTTCATCCCCGCATGTGTCACCTGTGGAACCACCAGCCTGATACCCGTGAGATACCCGAGGATACCCAGAGGTCTCACGCAGAACCACGGAACAAACCCTGAATGTAAAAAAAATAAACCTGGCCTATACATTCAATACATCCCCCCCCCCAACACCTACAGTACAATAATGTGCAAAATAACTATTATCCAGATAGGGATAATAGATTATTTGCCCATTATTAAAAACATTAACTAGCATATTCTAATAAATTAAGTACTACTGACCTTATCAATAAGAAGTCTCAGTCGCCAGCAACATCCTTGTCTTGCCCACAAAAAACATAGTCAATACAAAGCCAAATACATTGCAATTAAATTCAGATATCAATTAACCCCTTAAATACCATATCGGATAATAACCGCAAAGGTAATTAAGGGGTTAATCCCCACTGGCCCGATACCCACCCTTCACCCATGAATTTGTACATTAGCTCCATCATGCAAATATATATATATATATATATATATATATATATATATATATATATATACACACACAGAGAGAGAGAGATATACACACACGATGAACCAATCTACTATATATTTCTGAAAGTGTCCTATGTGTCCGGGTCTGTATGTGTCTCCCTGTGTCCCTCCCTGTGTCCCTAGCGGCAATCCCATTGGACCTGCCTCAGGCCAATGACATTGCTCCCTTGGCCCACCCGCCCCCGCACACCTCACACCACTGCCTCAGGCCAATGAGATTGCTCCCTTGGCCCCACACCCGCCCCCGCACACCTCTCATTGGCCTGCGCCCAATACACCAAACACACCAACACCACTGCCACACTCTCCCAGCCCTCACTGACCTTTGGGAACGCTTCACAGCACTTAACCTCAGTTCTCTGGGAGATTTGGTAACGCTTCACAGCACCTAACCCTCATTGCTCTGGGAGACGACGCTTCACAGCACCTAACCCTCATTGCTCTTCACAGCTCTCACCTCTCAACCAAAACAACTGCGGAATCAGGTACAGACTCTTAGCTATATATATATATTCTTTTCACCACTGCAACTCTACCCACCCTCACACAACACCGCACGCTCACCCTACCTCCACACAACGCACCATCATGGAACACACACCACCTGTTCACAACCACCCCCCCACCAATGCACACCACAAAGCACGCCACACCTCTCCCGGTAGGGCCTCACACATCACCTTAACACTCCTGCAACATCAATGCTTCACTATATGACATAGCACTCATTCCATTCTAATACACCTCCTCACACATGTCTGCTTTATGCACCACAAAAACAACCTCCACGGACCACACATCTCACCTTCACCCTGCTGCCACATCCGTGTTTCAATCTACACAACAAACCCTCCTGGATACCGACCCCCCCCCCACCCCCTCCCAAACACTCCCGTCGCCCGGATGCCCCCCCCAAACACTCCTGTCGCCCGGATGCCCCCCCCCAAACACTCCCGTCCCATGGATGCCCCCCCAACCACTCCCTTCACCCGGATGCCCTCCCACCCCGCCCCCAAACACTCCTGTCCCACGGATGCCCCCTCAACCACTCCCTTCGCCCGGATGCCCCCCCAACCCCCCCCCCAAACACTCCCGTCGCCCGGATGCCCCCCCAACCCCCCAACCACTCCCGTCGCCCGGATGCCCGCCCCCCACAAATAACTCCCGTACACCACAACCCCCCACAAACCCTCTCTCACTACCTCCGTTCAGGGCCCTCATCCCAAGCGCGCACGTGGAGCGCCAACAATACATACACACCAAACCCAGCACCACATACACATAACTCCCAGCACCACACTAATAAACTCCCGTCGCACGGATGCCCCCCCCAAACACTCCCGTCCCACGGATAACCCCCCAAACACTCCCGTCCCACGGATGCCCCCCCCAACCTCCCCAAACACTCCCGTCGCCCGGATGCCACCCCAAACACTCCCGTCACACAGATGCCCCACCCCACCCCAAACACTCCAGTCGCACAGATGCCCCCCCCACCCGTCGCCCGGATGCCCCCCCACAAATAACTCCCGTACACCACAACACCCCACAAACCCTCTCTCACAACCTCCGTTCAGGGCCCTCATCCCAAGCGCGCACGTGGAGCGCCAACACTACCTCCCGTCCCACGGATGCCCACCCCAACCCCCCCAAAAACTCCCGTCGCACGGATGCCCCCTCCACACCCCCCCTCCCAAACACTCCCGTCGCCCGGATGCCCCCCCACCCCCCCTCCCAAACTCTCCCATCACCCGGATGCCCCCCACCCCCCCTCCCAAACTCTCCCGTCGCCCGGATGGCCCCCCAAACACTCCCGTCGCACAGATGCCCCCCCACCCCCCCCAAACACTCCCGTCCCACGGATGCCCCCCCCAACCCCCCCAAACACTCCCATCTCACGGATGCCACCCCCCCAAACACTCCCGTCGCCCAGATTCCCCCCCGCCCCCCCCAAACACTCCCGTCACACACACACACACACACACAACCCTCCTGTGCTCATACACCACACACAACAACTATTTAACACACCCCTACCCCCACAACACACTCAACTATGGAAACACACCTCAACTTCTCCATCATACCACACACTACATACAATGACAATTTACACATCTATGCCCCCCCTCCTCTTGCACCTCAAACACCACAACACCCTTCCAAACAACACAAACACACCACTAAAACATCTACAACAACACAACACCTCCACTACCACCACACCTCACACACCCAGTCGCCTTTTCCTTCCAATAACATCAATTACGCACACAATGCTAATTAGCCCCTATCTGTACTTTTATGCAACAATAATCATCTCATACACACACAACACTGACCAACACACACCCACAAAACAACACTACACCAACAACACTCACACACCCCACACCACACTCACCCACACACCCCACACTCACTCAACTACCCACACCACACTCAATCACACACACAAAAATCACACACCCAGCACACACTCAGTCATCCACCCACACCACACAAAAAATACAACCACTAACATACACAAACTATTCAACATCACACACACTCAACCACACACCCACACTCACTCATCCACCCACACACCACACACTCAACCACACACCACACACACAAGCAACAATCACCCACAACACACATACACACACACACAAAATACATTAAACAAAACACAACACTCAACACACACACAACACTCACTCACACACACACCACTCCTGTGCTGATACACATCACACAACACTCGAGTCACACACACAACACGCCCTCACCCACACAACACTCACTCACACAACCCTCCTGTGCTCAAACACCACACACAACAACACGTCAACACACCCCTACCACCACAACAATTTCTGTACACATTATTACACTACATTAACACATAATTATTCACGGTTCACATCACGGGCAACGCCGGGTCTCTCAGCTAGTATACAAATAAATGTAGAAGGGTTATCAAAAACATGCTGTACTCAAAATAACAGTTCTCCATAAATACACACTACAATACAATTAATTTCCTTTCATAATCCTAACTGAT
The DNA here is from genome assembly GCF_040206685.1 of Ascaphus truei. Taxonomy (NCBI): domain Eukaryota; kingdom Metazoa; phylum Chordata; class Amphibia; order Anura; family Ascaphidae; genus Ascaphus; species Ascaphus truei. Next base: position 307,166 of record NW_027456783.1, on the reverse strand, counting down.
ATTACAATCAAAAAGATCAAATGCCAATCAAAAACCTCAAATCACTATCAACACATTGCATTTACATTGTATATATGATGCATACAATCTATGCACCATATACATTCTGCAAATGAATGTTAACAATAACATTGCAAGCAAAATACAGATAACTCCAAACAAATATACTATTGTAACCAATCCGGTAAACATAAATCAATTACCATTCATTAATGACATCCCTAAACAATTTACATTCAATCCCTAAACAATTTACATTCAATCCCTAACAATTAAACAATTAACTAATTCAAACCTGCAACTGAACAATGTAGCCTGTGAAAATATATAAGTACCAACAAGCATAAAAAATTGACAACCAAGGCTAACCCTGACCTCTAATACAACATACAATAGCAACGATTACATCTATCTAATTTTAAAATACTTTAAACACACATTTAAGCATAGATGCATAGTCAAAATAATTAAAAACACATCAAATCAAGCTTTTAAAACACTATCATTTCTTACCCTGTATGTATATATCTCTCTAGACATACATACATACATACAGTGGCAAGAAATGATATACCACAGATAATTAAATAAACATGTAAAGAAAAGAATTTAAAAAAATTAACAAGTTCAATTACATACATTTCTTTAGTTCACTTACCATTACTTGCCCCCACCGACTCCCGTTGAACTGGTTACTCACGATCAAAACCACCAGGCACTGGAACCCATAAAATAACAAACCATAAAAAAATAAACATTAAACTAAAAATCCAAATCAATCCACGGGTCTTCTAATTTTAATCCATCTTCATCTGTATTCTTCTATCTTCCGGGGTCTTCTTCCCGTCTTCGGCCACGCCCTGGCCTTCTTCTTCTGTAGGAGGTCCTTCCTCCTCGGCGGCTGGCTTCAAAATGAGACGACATAGGCTTTTAAAGGCCTATGACGTCACATTTTCGTCATATGGTTCCCACGGCCGTGAAAACCATGTGCTTTGGCCGATAAAAAAAAAATTATGACGTCACTTAAAGGCAATGAAAGCACAGCCAATCAGAATGGCTTTGCTTCAATTGCCTTTAAGATGACGTAATTAAAGAAACATGGCCGTCCACACATGGTACGGTAGCCAATCAGAGCGTGGGAACTCCATCCCTACTCTGATTGGCTCTAGTATACCATGTGACAGAGGATTGGGGGTGAAAGGATGTGACGTCATTGAAAGCCTGTCACATGGTACTAGAGTAGGGATGGAGTTCCCACGCTCTGATTGGCTACCGTACCATGTGTGGACGGCCATGTTTCTTTTAATGATGTCATCTTAAAGGCAATTGAAGCAAAGCCATTCTAATTGGCTGTGCTTTCATTGCCTTTAAGTGACGTCATCATTTATTTTTTTATCAGCCAAAACACATGGTTTTCACGGCCCAATCAGGGCCGTGGGAACCATATGATGAAAATGTGACGTCATAGGCCTTTAAAAGCCTATGTCGTCTCATTTTGAAGCCAGCCGCTGAGGAGGAAGGACCTCCTACAGAAGAAGAAGGCCAGGGCGTGGCCGAAGACGGGAAGAAGACCCCGGAAGATAGAAGAATACAGATGAAGATGGATTAAAATTAGAAGACCCGTGGATTGATTTGGATTTTTAGTTTAATGTTTATTTTTTTATGGTTTGTTATTTTATGGGTTCCTGTGCCTGGTGGTTTTGATCGTGAGTAACCAGTTCAACGGGAGTCGGTGGGGGCAAGTAATGGTAAGTGAACTAAAGAAATGTATTTAATTAAACTTGTTAATTTTTTTTAATTCATTTCTTTACACGTTTATTTAATTATCTGTGGTATATTATTTCTTGCCACTGTATATATGTATGTATGTATGTATGTATGTCTAGAGAGATATATACATACAGGGTAAGAAATGATAGTGTTTTAAAAGCTTGATTTGATGTGTTTTTAATTATTTTGACTATGCATCTATGCTTACACTACCGACACACTTTATTGAAGTGTGGTCGGTACCGCAAGCCGGGAAATCTCCCGGCTTGCTAGTGGCCGCCCCTCGGCGTGCCGCGCGTCATAGACGCGCGGTCACGCGTCATCGGGAGCGTGCGCCCGCTGCACGCGTGTCCAGGGGCTCCCCGAGGGAGCCCTGGTGTCCCGCGATCGCGGGACAGCGGCAGGGGGTTCCGGGGGACCCGGCGGACCCGGCAGCGGTAGGGAGAGCGCCCCGATCGGAGGGCGCTCTTCCGCTGCTTCGGCGTGCGCCCGTCACACTCGGGCACGCGCCAGGCTACTGCTGCGGCACAGAACGGGCAAATGCTCGAATAAACTGTGCCGCAGCAGTAAATGTGTGTTTAAAGTATTTTAAAATTAGATAGATGTAATCGTTGCTATTGTATGTTGTATTAGAGGTCAGGGTTAGCCTTGGTTGTCAATTTTTTATGCTTGTTGGTACTTATATATTTTCACAGGCTACATTGTTCAGTTGCAGGTTTGAATTAGTTAATTGTTTAATTGTTAGGGATTGAATGTAAATTGTTTAGGGATTGAATGTAAATTGTTTAGGGATGTCATTAATGAATGGTAATTGATTTATGTTTACCGGATTGGTTACAATAGTATATTTGTTTGGAGTTATCTGTATTTTGCTTGCAATGTTATTGTTAACATTCATTTGCAGAATGTATATGGTGCATAGATTGTATGCATCATATATACAATGTAAATGCAATGTGTTGATTGTGATTTGAGGTTTTTGATTGGCATTTGATCTTTTTGATTGTAATATCAGTTAGGATTATGATAGGAAATTAATTGTATTGTAGTGTGAATTTATGGAGAACTGTTATTTTGAGTACAGCATGTTTTTGATAACCCTTCTACATTTATTTGTATATTGGTTCATCGTGTGTGTGTGTGTGTGTGTGTGTGTGTGTGTGTGTGTGTGTGTGTGTGTGTGTGTGTGTGTGTGTGTGTGTGTGTGTGTGTGTGTGTGTGTGTGTGTGTGTGTGTGTGTGTATGTATGTATATATATATATATATTTGCATGATGAAGCCAATGTACAAATTCATGGGTGAAGGGTGGGTATCGGGCAGTGGGGATTAACCCCTTAATTACCGTTGCAGTTATTATCCGATATGGTATTTAAGGGGTTAATTGATATCTGAATGTAATTGTAATGTATTTGGCTTTGTATTGGCTATGTTTTTTGTGGGCAAGACAAGGATGTTGCTGGCGACTGAGACTTCTTATTGATAAGGTCAGTAGTACTTAATTTATTAGAATATGCTAGTTAATGTTTTTAATAATGGGCAAATAATCTATTATCCCTATCTGGATAATAGTTATTTTGCACATTATTGTACTGTAGGTGTTGGGGGGTGCGGGGGTGTATGTATTGAATGTATAAGCCAGGTTTATTTTTTTTACATTCAGGGTTTGTTCCGTGGTTCTGCGAGAGACCTCTGGAGACCACCTGCAGGTCTTCTTGTGTATCTCACGGGTATCAGGCTGGTGGTTCAACGGGTGACACATGCGGGGATGAAGCGGTGGCCTCACATCTGTGGGGGCACCGCGGACCCATAGGTACGGGGATGAAGCGGTGGTCCCACATCTGTGGGGGCACCGCGGACCCGTAGTGAGCACTCGTGAGTTCCCCAGACCCCCGTGGGAACCACCCGAGGCCCCGCAGACACCTGTGGGTCTGACCCGGGGCTCCCAGACATCCGTGGGCCTACTGTGGGGACCCAATTGTGGCCCACGGAAACCAAAGGAGACCACCTGGGGGCCATGGTGCTGGCGGGACCCACCAACAGGCCTCCAGAACCTGTTTGAAAAGGGCTCCTGGTGCCTTTAGGTCTGTCAGGTGCCCCGCCAGCCCACCGGGGACTCGCGTGGGGCTGTGTTATAAACCCTATTTGTAAAAGGATAAATCTTGTATTTATGGGGGGGCACAGGGGGTGGGTAATGTATTTATTAAATATAATGATGTTTATTGTGGGTCACTGTATTGTTTTTATTGTGGGTACTGGGGGGGGGTGTTCCCCAACGGTATGTGGGAAGGCCTCCCTTGTGGGTAGTGGGTGAGGGTTGTTAGGCCTCACGGGTGGGGTGTTACTGTGGGAGGGTATGTAGGTGTCCCGAGTGGTGGGTGAGGGTGGGTTAACCCCTTAATGACTGTAGCGGTTAATAACCGCTATGGTGATTAAGGGGTTAGGGGACATTACTTTGGATGTTTTCATTCTTGTGTCTGTTTTGCAGCAGCGGAGGGGGCATGGGCAGGATGAAGATGAGGATGGCCTTCATCGTGGTAACCGGTAATGGGTAAGTGCTATATAATTTAATGTATTTATTGCTGTTTATGTATTTAAAATGGGCACATTCACTATTATCCCTTTGTGGATAATAGTAATTGTGGCCATAACTATACTGTATGTGTTAGGGGGGGGGGGGTTATTTCTTTAAAAGTATGTATGTGTTTATTCATTAATTTTGGGGGGGGGCACATAATTGGTACTGCAGGCCTGCGGGTAACACCCGAGGGCCCCCGCCGGTCTATAGTATCATTAATGTGCATATGTTAGGGGTTATAGGGGTTGTTGTTATATATATATATATATATATATATATATATATATATATATATATTTATATTCATTTATTTCTTTATTCATTTAGATTTATTTATTTAGTGTGGGGCTGCTGTGTGTGATTATTCTTTATTGTGGGTAGCGGGTGTGGGTGAAGGGGGTATTAGCCCCAACGGTGGTTGTTTAGGGCTTGCGGGAGGGGTTAACCCCTTCATGACTGTAGCGGTATTAACTGCTACGGTCGTGAAGGGGTTATGTGCACCCGCAACCCCCCTGCAAGCCCTAAACTCACACCAAGGGACAAATACCCCCTTCACCCACCCCCGCTACCCACAATAAAGCTGGCACGGTGGGTTAACCCCTTCATTGCCTTAGCGGTTATCCGCTAAGGTAATGAAGTGGCCTGTACATGCATTTTTCCTGCCTCAGATGCATGCCAGGGGGCCTCCGGTGCTGGTATTAATGGTATCACCTCTGGAGCACCCCGGCATCAATCCGAGTCAGGAAAAGGGCCTGATTTTTTTTTAATGTCCCCTATCGCCGCTCAGCTCCAGCTTCTTGCCAACTTTTTTTGGCGGAGCTATTTGGAGAACATCTCTCCATTTTATTGGCGCGATCAGCGGCGAGATGCTGATCGGGCTACCTGCATACGGCGGGTTTTAAAACTGGCGAGATATTGCTTCTCGCCACCCGCGCGGCGAGTTTATAAAACAAAAAAAAAAAACTGGCGGTTTTTCCTCATCTCGCCAGTTTCTCGCCATTAACTAATTTGCTATAGGCATATTTGGTGAAAACCTGGCGAGATTGCGCTTCTTGCTGCTCTCTACATAGGCCCCATAGTGTGGGTGCGGAGAACATATAGTGTTACCAGTGTGTGGTGCAACCTGGGGCAATTATATTATGAGTAACCCTGTACTCGGTGCAGCGCCTCCACCTGCGATGGTTCCTAGCAGAGCAGGAATTGTTCCTCGCAGGACACATACAAAATAACTTGCACACTTATGTATAATAACTAAGGTCTTAACCATACACAATGTAACAGGTGTCCCTCTCTAGATGTGACACTGGCTAAGGCGTCTCACCGGACGCTTTCCCAACACCGGGTGATCCCACCCAGTGTCCATATGATCCCCACCCAATGTCCCGCACTCTTGCAGAGAGAGGATATGAGTGACTGCGCAGTCACTAATTAGACTAATGGGCCCATTGGTGCACTTGTAGATCTAGAGTACCTGCCGAGCACTCCAGTGCTCAGATCCGCAACTACTTCACAAAGGATCCGTCGAGTTCCGGCCAGCAGACCGGATCCACCGTCCGGGGAGATCCAGCCAGGATAGCCTCTGCATCCGCAACGAAGAACTGCGCCCAACCTTCTGCACGGATACGCAGCGTCAAGGGAATCCCTAACTGGCTCCGTGAACTAATATGACACTCGCTGTACTATAGGCCGTCCCTACAGCACAGCAACCTTGAGTGGCTTAAGGGGAAACTCCTAGGGCCTACGGGGTAGCCTATCCTAACCCTGGCCACAACGCACGGCAACTTAACACTAGGCCTTCTTGTCCGCCCTCACAGCACTGACCGCTGTGACCGGACAATAAGGCACCTCACGACCCTAAGGGCAGCGTCCCTAACCTTGGGCCGTCCCTTGTCAATTACCCACTAGCCTGGTGGGGAGTTGGGGCCTACCTAGGATATGGGGGACCTTACGTGGGGCAGGAGCTTCACTCGCTCCCTACACCTTTCCTTCCCCTTCCGCTCCCAGCTCTGACTGACGTAAGTGACAGGGCCCCTATCCTGAGGGCTGTCCCTGGCAACACTCACTCTACTGGGCGACTCAGGGCTATCTTGGGCCTTGGGGGCTGCTGGCCTAGTGCAGGGAGTCACTGACTCCTGCACCCTACCTCCTTCCCTGGGCTGCTCCTGGGTCTGACTGACCTGCGTGCTCCAAGCCCGCGAAATGTATCTATCTGCTCCTGCTGAGTCATCCTCCAGCCCTATTCGCTCCCTGGGGTCATGTGGCTCTACCCCTGTGCACAATGGGGGCTGACAGTCCTGCACTGCACATACGCGAGCTATCTGTGGGCCTCCCGCGCTATTGGGCTCCTGCGCATGCGCAACTGCACTCACAATGGCGGCGCCCTGCTCCCCGAGCCGCCGGGCCCTAGCGACGCGACCGCGGCCTTAGCAATGGCTCAATCGCGTCCCCAGCAACCGGCCGCATACATGAAGAGACGTGCTGCTCCCTGCTCCAGCCCCCACCCTTGGAAGCAGCCGTCGGGTCCGTCGCTGGCAATGGCGGCACCCGCGACCGCGCTGCTCCAAAGGAGGGGGGTCTCCAGGAGCCGCTGGAGACCAGGGCTACATGTGCCATAGACGATGTCAATCCCCATGCAGAGTTGAATACACCCCCAAAGGAGAGGAGAAGCAACGTCTCGGCCAGCTGGCCTCTCTCAGGTAAAGTGGCTTAAACACAAAGACAAACAAACATGCTTTAAATAATCCCAGAATCAAAACACCCGTGTGCAGCTGCTCCTTCTCACACAAAACACCCGTGTGCAGCTGCTCCTTCTCACAAAAAACACCCATGTGCAGCTGTTCCTTCTCACACAAAACACCCGTGTGTAGCTGCTCCTTCTCACACAAAACACCCGTGTGCAGCTGCTCCTTCTCACACAAAACACCTGTGTGCAGCTGTTCCTTCTCACTCTCCCAGTGCGGTCCAACGTTACTGACTCCGCTGGCACCGGCGTCTCCTCTCCTTTGGGGCGTATCCAACTCTCCGTGGGGATTGACGTCGTCCATCACTCATATTCTTCTTCTCATGCCTCTCCCACTGCTCGTCCTCGGCCTGTTACTCATATTCTTCTTCTCATGCCTCTCCCGCTGCTCGTCCTTGGCCTGTTACTCATATTCTTCTTCTCATGCCTCTCCCGCTGCTCGTCCTCGGCCTGTTACTCATATTCTTCTTCTCATGCCTCTCCCGCTGCTCGTCCTCGGCCTGTTACTCATATTCTTCTTCTCATGCCTCTCCCACTGCTCGTCCTCGGCCTGTTACTCATATTCTTCTTCTCATGCCTCTCCCGCTGCTCGTCCTTGGCCTGTTACTCATATTCTTCTTCTCATGCCTCTCCCGCTGCTCGTCCTCGGCCTGTTACTCATATTCTTCTTCTCATGCCTCTCCCGCTGCTCGTCCTCGGCCTGTTACTCATATTCTTCTTCTCATGCCTCTCCCACTGCTCGTCCTCGGCCTGTTACTCATATTCTTCTTCTCATGCCTCTCCCGCTGCTCGTCCTCGGCCTGTTACTCATATTCTTCTTCTCATGCCTCTCCCACTGCTCGTCCTCGGCCTGTTACTCATATTCTTCTTCTCATGCCTCTCCCGCTGCTCGTCCTCGGCCTGTTACTCATATTCTTCTTCTCATGCCTCTCCCGCTGCTCGTCCTCGGCCTGTTACTCATATTCTTCTTCTCATGCCTCTCCCACTGCTCGTCCTCGGCCTGTTACTCATATTCTTCTTCTCATGCCTCTCCCGCTGCTCGTCCTCGGCCTGTTACTCATATTCTTCTTCTCATGCCTCTCCCACTGCTCGTCCTCGGCCTGTTACTCATATTCTTCTTCTCATGCCTCTCCCACTGCTCGTCCTCGGCCTGTTACTCATATTCTTCTTCTCATGCCTCTCCCGCTGCTCGTCCTTGGCCTGTTACTCATATTCTTCTTCTCATGCCTCTCCCACTGCTCGTCCTCGGCCTGTTACTCATATTCTTCTTCTCATGCCTCTCCCACTGCTCGTCCTCGGCCTGTTACTCATATTCTTCTTCTCATGCCTCTCCCACTGCTCGTCCTCGGCCTGTTACTCATATTCTTCTTCTCATGCCTCTCCCGCTGCTCGTCCTCGGCCTGTTACTCATATTCTTCTTCTCATGCCTCTCCCGCTGCTCGTCCTCGGCCTGTTACTCATATTCTTCTTCTCATGCCTCTCCCACTGCTCGTCCTCGGCCTGTTACTCATATTCTTCTTCTCATGCCTCTCCCGCTGCTCGTCCTCGGCCTGTTACTCATATTCTTCTTCTCATGCCTCTCCCGCTGCTCGTCCTCGGCCTGTTACTCATATTCTTCTTCTCATGCCTCTCCCACTGCTCGTCCTCGGCCTGTTACTCATATTCTTCTTCTCATGCCTCTCCCGCTGCTCGTCCTCGGCCTGTTACTCATATTCTTCTTCTCATGCCTCTCCCACTGCTCGTCCTCGGCCTGTTACTCATATTCTTCTTCTCATGCCTCTCCCGCTGCTCGTCCTCGGCCTGTTACTCATATTCTTCTTCTCATGCCTCTCCCGCTGCTCGTCCTTGGCCTGTTACTCATATTCTTCTTCTCATGCCTCTCCCACTGCTCGTCCTCGGCCTGTTACTCATATTCTTCTTCTCATGCCTCTCCCGCTGCTCGTCCTCGGCCTGTTACTCATATTCTTCTTCTCATGCCTCTCCCGCTGCTCGTCCTCGGCCTGTTACTCATATTCTTCTTCTCATGCCTCTCCCACTGCTCGTCCTCGGCCTGTTACTCATATTCTTCTTCTCATGCCTCTCCCGCTGCTCGTCCTCGGCCTGTTACTCATATTCTTCTTCTCATGCCTCTCCCGCTGCTCGTCCTCGGCCTGTTACTCATATTCTTCTTCTCATGCCTCTCCCGCTGCTCGTCCTCGGCCTGTTACTCATATTCTTCTTCTCATGCCTCTCCCACTGCTCGTCCTCGGCCTGTTACTCATATTCTTCTTCTCATGCCTCTCCCGCTGCTCGTCCTCGGCCTGTTACTCATATTCTTCTTCTCATGCCTCTCCCGCTGCTCGTCCTCGGCCTGTTACTCATATTCTTCTTCTCATGCCTCTCCCGCTGCTCGTCCTCGGCCTGTTACTCATATTCTTCTTCTCATGCCTCTCCCACTGCTCGTCCTCGGCCTGTTACTCATATTCTTCTTCTCATGCCTCTCCCGCTGCTCGTCCTCGGCCTGTTACTCATATTCTTCTTCTCATGCCTCTCCCGCTGCTCGTCCTCGGCCTGTTACTCATATTCTTCTTCTCATGCCTCTCCCACTGCTCGTCCTCGGCCTGTTACTCATATTCTTCTTCTCATGCCTCTCCCGCTGCTCGTCCTCGGCCTGTTACTCATATTCTTCTTCTCATGCCTCTCCCACTGCTCGTCCTCGGCCTGTTACTCATATTCTTCTTCTCATGCCTCTCCCGCTGCTCGTCCTCGGCCTGTTACTCATATTCTTCTTCTCATGCCTCTCCCACTGCTCGTCCTCGGCCTGTTACTCATATTCTTCTTCTCATGCCTCTCCCACTGCTCGTCCTCGGCCTGTTACTCATATTCTTCTTCTCATGCCTCTCCCGCTGCTCGTCCTCGGCCTGTTACTCATATTCTTCTTCTCATGCCTCTCCCGCTGCTCGTCCTCGGCCTGTTACTCATATTCTTCTTCTCATGCCTCTCCCACTGCTCGTCCTCGGCCTGTTACTCATATTCTTCTTCTCATGCCTCTCCCACTGCTCGTCCTCGGCCTGTTTTGCTAACGTCCTGATCCTGACAAGACCGGTCAGTTAGTTCCCAGGTTCTGCTCTCTCCTTTTCACTTGGTAACCTCATGGACTTCTACGTCCGTGTTAGCCCCGTGGTATCGCCGTGTTAGCCCCGTGGTACCGCCGTGTTTGCCCCGTGGTAACGCCGTGTTTGCCCCGTGGTACCGCCGTGTTTGCCCCGTGGTACCGCCGTGTTTGCCCCGTGGTACCGCCGTGTTTGCCCCGTGGTACCGCCGTGTTTGCCCCGTGGTACCGCCGTGTTTGCCCCGTGGTATCGCCGTGTTTGCCCCGTGGTACCGCCGGGTTTGCCCCGTGTTCTGTACCATTAGGTAGGTTTTGCAGAGCTTTTCAGACCCGTGGCACTTTTCCCTCTGTGCGCTGGTGATTAGCTGGGGATTATATATATACGTATATCTGCGTGTATACTTACAGCTTTAGGTTACCATGTGATTGGGCTTAGCTGAGCTTAGACACTATATTAAACTATCTGATTTGCATTTATAACGTGTAAAATAGCCTGTTGGATTATTTCAGCTTCAAGTAGGGAGTTATGGATACCCCTGTAACACTTCTGTATGTAGGGAGTAATGGATACCCCTGTAACACTTCTGTATGTAGGGAGTTATGGATTCCCCTGTAACACTTCTGTATGTAGGGAGTTATGGATACCCCTGTAACACTTCTGTATGTAGGGAGTTATGGATACCCCTGTAACACTTCTGTATGTAGGGAGTAATGGATACCCCCTGTAACACTTCTGTATGTTTGGAGTTATGGATACCTCTGTAACACTTCTGTATGTAGGGAGTTATGGATACCCCTGTAAGACTTCTGTATGTATGGAGTTATGGATTCCCCTGTAAGACTTCTGTATGTAGGGAGTTATGGATACCCCTGTAACACTTCTGTATGTAGGGAGTTATGGATACCCCTGTAACACTTCTGTATGTAGGGAGTTATGGATTCCCCTGTAACACTTCTGTATGTAGGGAGTTATGGATTCCCGTGTAACACTTCTGTATGTAGGGAGTAATGGATACCCCTGTAACACTTCTGTATGTAGGGAGTTATGGATACCCCTGTAACACTTCTGTATGTAGGGAGTTATGGATACCCCTGTAACACTTCTGTATGTAGGGAGTTATGGATTCCCCTGTAACACTTCTGTATGTAGGGAGTTATGGATTCCCGTGTAACACTTCTGTATGTAGGGAGTTATGGATACCCCTGTAACACTTCTGTATGTAGGGAGTTATGGATACCCCTGTAAGACTTCTGTATGTACAGTAGAGGAAACGTTTATTCTAACATTTGCCGTAAACTAGCCGGGTTACATGCTGGGTGTGTGCTGGGTGTGTGCTGGGTGTGTGCTGGGTGTGTGCTGGGTGTGTGCTGGGTATGTGCTGGGTGTGTGCTGGGTATGTGCTGGGTATGTGCTGGGTGTGTGCTGGGTGTGTGCTGGGTGTGTTCTGGGTGTGTGCTGGGTATGTGCTGGGTGTGTGCTGGGTATGTGCTGGGTATGTGCTGGGTATGTGCTGGGTGTGTGCTGGGTGTGTGCTGGGTGTGTGCTGGGTGTGTGCTGGGTATGTGCTGGGCTAGTTTGAGGCACGTTTAAGGCATTTCTGCATTGACTAACGACCCATAGGATTAACACAGCAGGGATCCCTGGCAGTCCAATTCAGTTTGAATGGGACGGCCACGGACCCCCGCTGTTAATCTGATAGGCCATTAATCAATGCAGAAATGCTGGGGCCAGTTTAAGGAAAGTTTAAGGCATGTATTCAGAATGTACCTGGGTGTTTCCTGGGTCTTTTGGGGAATTGCCACTGGTTTTTGTTCGAATAAGAGTTGCCTCTACTGTAGGGAGTTATGGATACCCTTGTAAGACTTCTGTATGTAGGGAGTAATGGATACCCCTGTAACACTTCTGTATGTAGGGAGTTATGGATTCCCCTGTAACACTTCTGTATGTAGGGAGTTATGGATTCCCCTGTAACACATCTGTATGTAGGGAGTTATGGATTCCCCTGTAACACTTCTGTATGTAGGGAGTTATGGATACCCCAGTAACACTTCTGTATGTAGGGAGTTATGGATAACCCAGTAACACTTCTGTATGTAGGGAGTTATGGATACCCCTGTAACACTTCTGTATGTAGGGAGTTATGGATACCCCAGTAACACTTCTGTATGTAGGGAGTTATGGATAACCCAGTAACACTTCTGTATGTAGGGAGTTATGGATTCCCCTGTAACACTTCTGTATGTAGGGAGTTATGGATACCCCTGTAAGACTTCTGTATGTAGGGAGTTATGGATACCCCTGTAACACTTCTGTATGTAGGGAGTTATGGATACCCCAGTAACACTTCTGTATGTAGGGAGTTATGGATACCCCTGTAAGACGTCTGTATGTAGGGAGTTATGGATACCCCTGTAACACTTCTGTATGTAGGGAGTTATGGATACCCCTGTAACACTTCTGTATGTGGGGAGTTATGGATACCCCTGTAAGATTTCTGTATGTAAGGGTTATGGATTCCCCTGTAACACTTCTGTATGTACGGAGTTATGGATTCCCATGTAACACTTCTGTATGTAGGGAGTTATGGATACCCCTGTAACACTTCTGTATGTAGGGAGTTATGGATTCCCCTGTAACACTTCTGTATGTAGGGAGTTATGGATACCCCTGTAACACTTCTGTATGTAGGGAGTTATGGATACCCATGTAAGATGTCTGTATGTAGGGAGTTATGGATTCCCCTGTAAGACGTCTGTATGTACGGAGTTATGGATTCCCCTGTAAGACTTCTGTATGTAGGGAGTTATGGATACCCCTGTAAGACGTTCATGTATCTGAGTGCTGAGGACAATTGTGTAGTTTTTGTGTAATAATTAAGGAATTAGGGATTCTTTATGTCCTACTGCTGCTGTTAGATTTCTGTATATATAGCGAGAGGGTAGCGCTATATTTTGTGTATATATAAAACACACACACTACCCCGATGCCAACCTCAGTGGCTTTACTAACCGCTAGGTAACCAACAGGTTAACCTGTCCTGCCACCCATTGGGAGGCCTTAAAATCATCTCTGGGGCAACTAGCCCCACTACAAACTTACCCGCCTTCTAGACTATTGCCCAATATCCCGATTAGTCACGTTTGGGTAATAAAGTGGTTTCGGGTATTAAAAAAATAAATAAAAATACACGTTAAAAAAATTATAGTTCCATAGAAAATACAGTTTTCACACAACCATTAATTGTAGTATGTAGATAGGCAGAGGCACACCAATTGCCAAGACGGTGAACTGTATACCCACATCTAATTGTCTACCAGAAGTGTATTATCAAGGTTTAAACGGTATAGTTAATGCATTCAATGTCTAATAGCAAACATCATTCGTCAGGTCCATGGAGGACATTGGAGATCGAGTAACAAGCTATTCAGGTTGAAACTTGAGCATCCTGCGTGACACATGTATGTGTATGATTCCCCTGCTGCTGGCAACGTTGTCTGTGCTGTGTACGGAGTGATGTCATCGTGCATGCGTAGTTAGGACTTTCACAGCAATGGCGCCGGCTTCAGTCAGCTCCTGCTGAAGAACTGTGTTGCCAGCAAGACACCAGGAACCAGACCCTTTACATCCAGGTCGCAGCAGACCCTGGAACACGCAAGATAGTAGCCCCTCACCTGACACAACCCAGAGACTGACATAAAGAGCCCCTACTTACAGGTACCTCTTTGTACTTTGGGTTCATAGGTTGGAGAGGCTTATCCTCCCAGCCCAGCAGATAGGGACTGGGAGAGTGAGTTACCCCTTACACAGGGATAGGTGGGTAAGAGGCGTATCCTCCCAGCCCTGCAGATAGGGACTGGGGAAGTGAGTTATCCCTTACACAGGGATAGGTGGGTAAGGGGCGTATCCTCCCAGCCCTGCAGATAGGGACTGGGAGAGTGAGTTATCCCTTACACAGGGATAGGTGGGTAAGGGGCGTATCCTCCCAGCCCAGCAGATAGGGACTGGGAGAGTGAGTTACCCCTTACACAGGGATAGGTGGGTAAGGGGCGTATCCTCACAGCCCTGCAGATAGGGACTGGGAGAGTGAGTTACCCCTTACACAGGGATAGGTGGGTAAGGGGCGTATCCTCCCAGCCCTGCAGATAGGGACTGGGAGAGTGAGTTATCCCTTACACAGGGATAGGTGGGTAAGAGGCGTATCCTCCCAGCCCTGCAGATAGGGACTGGGGGAGTGAGTTATCCCTTACACAGGGATAGGTGGGTAAGGGGTGTATCCTCCCCACCCTGCAGATAGGGACTGGGGAAGTGAGTTATCCCTTACACAGGGATAGGTGAGTAAGGGGTGTATCCTCCCCGCCCTGCAGATAGGGACTGGGGAAGTGAGTTATCCCTTACACAGGGATAGGTGAGTAAGGGGCGTATACTCCCAGCCCAGCAGATAGGGACTGGGGGAGTGAGTTACCCCTTACACAGGGATAGGTGGGTAAGAGGCGTATCCTCCCAGCCCTGCAGATAGGGACTGGGGGAGTGAGTTATCCCTTACACAGGGATAGGTGGGTAAGAGGCGTATCCTCCCAGCCCTGCAGATAGGGACTGGGAGAGTGAGTTATCCCTTACACAGGGATAGGTGGGTAAGGGGTGTATCCTCCCCGCCCTGCAGATAGGGACTGGGGAAGTGAGTTATCCCTTACACAGGGATAGGTGAGTAAGGGGCGTATACTCCCAGCCCTGCAGATAGGGACTGGGAGAGTGAGTTACCCCTTACACAGGGATAGGTGGGTAAGAGGCGTATCCTCCCAGCCCTGCAGATAGGGACTGTGGGAGTGAGTTACCCCTTACACAGGGATAGGTGGGTAAGGGACGTATCCCCCCAGCCCTGCAGATATGGCCTGGGGGAGTGAGTTATCCCGTACACAGAGATAGGTAGGTAAGGGGTGTATCCTCCCAGCCCTGCAGATAGGGACTGGGGAAGTGAGTTATCCCTTACACAGGGATAGGTGAGTAAGGGGCGTATCCTGCCAGCCCTGCAGATAGGGGCTGGGAGAGTGAGTTATCCCTTACACAGGTATAGGTGGGTAAGGGGCGTATCCTCCCAGTCCAGCAGAGAGGGACTGGGAGAGTGAGTTATCCCTTACACAGGGACAGGTGGGTAAGGGGCGTATCCTTCTAGCCCTGCAGATAGGGACTGGGGGAGTGAGTTATCCCTTACACAGGGATAGGTGGGTAAGAGGCGTATCCTCCCAGCCCTGCAGATAGGGACTGGGGGAGTGAGTTATCCCTTACACAGGGATAGGTGGGTAAGAGGTGTATCCTCCCAGCTCTGCAGATAGGGACTGGGGAAGTGAGTTTCCCTTACACAGGGATAGGTGGGTAAGGGACGTATCCTCCCAGCCCTGCAGATAGGGACTGGGGGAGTGAGTTATCCCTTACACAGGGATAGGTGGGTAAGGGGCGTATCCTCCCAGCCCTGCAGATAGGGACTGGGGGAGTGAGTTATCCCTTACACAGGGATAGGTGGGTAAGAGGTGTATCCTCCCAGCCCTGCAGATAGGGACTGGGAGAGTGAGTTATCCCTTACACAGGGATAGGTGGGTAAGGGGCGTATCCTCCCAGCCCTGCAGATAGGGACTGGTGACTGGTAGAGTGAGTTACCCCTTACACAGGGATAGGTGGGTAAGGGGCGTATCCCCCCAGCACTGCAGATAGGGACTGGGAGAGTGAGTTACCCCTTACACAGGGATAGGTGGGTAAGGGGCGTATCCTCCCAGCCCTGCAGATAGGGACGGGTGATGTGAGTTACCCCTTACACAGGGATAGGTGGGTAAGGGGCGTATCCTCCCAGCCCTGCAGATAGGGACTGGGGATGTGTGAGTTACCCCTTACACAGGGATAGGTGGGTAAGGGGCGTATCCTCCCAGCCCTGCAGATAGGGACTGGGGGAGTGAGTTACCCCTTACACAGGGATAGGTGGGTAAGGAGCGTATCCTCCCAGCCCTGCAGATAGGGACTGGGAGAGTGAGTTATCCCTTACACAGGGATAGGTGGGTAAGGGGCGTATCCTCCCAGCCCTGCAGATAGGGACTGGGGAGTGAGTTACCCCTTACACAGGGATAGGTGGGTAAGGGGCGTATCCCCCCAGCCCTGCAGATAGGGACTGGGGAGAGTGAGTTACCCCTTACACTGGGATAGGTGGGTAAGGGGCGTATCCCCCCAGCCCTGCAGATAGGGAAAGGGGACAGCGAGTTGTATTGTATTGTATGTATCCTACCTGTGCATCGGGTAATTGTATCTGTATAGATGTTATCTCTATTCAGTAAAGATGAAACCTGCGCATAACACAGCTACTGGCGTCCAAACAGTGAGAGAGCAGAGACACGAGAGAGAGAGAGAGAGAGAGAGAGAGAGAGAAGAGAGAGAGAGCATACAGAGGAATAGAGAGAGAGACACGAGAGAGAGAGAGAGACACGAGAGAGAGAGGCAGACTCGAGAGAGAGAGAGACGAGAGAGAGACGAGAGAGAGAGAGAGAGAGCGAGCATACAGAGGAATAGAGAGAGAGACACGAGAGAGAGGGAGACACGAGAGAGAGGGAGACACGAGATAGAGAGACGAGTTAGAGAGAGAGAGAGAGAGAGAGAGAGAGAGAGAGAGCATACAGAGGAATAGGGAGATAAACTGTACAGAGAGAGAGAGATACAATGAGAGAGAGAAATACAATGAGAGAGAGCATACAGAGGAATAGAGAGAGAGAGAGAGACACGAGAGAGAGACGAGAGAGAGACGAGAGAGAGAGAGCTATAGAGATTCAATGAGAGAGAGCTATAGAGATACAATGAGAGAGAGAGATATAGAGATACAATGAGAGAGAGAGATATAGAGATACAATGAGAGAGAGAGATATAGAGATACAATGAGAGAGAGAGATATAGAGATACAATGAGAGAGAGCGCGAGAGATACAATGAGAGAGAGAGAGCTATAGAGATACAATGAGAGAGAGAGATATAGAGATACAATGAGAGAGAAATAGAGATACAATGAGAGAGAGAGAGATATAGAGATACAATGAGAGAGAGCACGAGAGATACAATGAGAGAGAGAGATATAGAGATACAATGAGAGAAAGAGATATAGAGATACAATGAGAGAGAGAGATATAGAGATTCAATAAGAGAGAGCTATATAGATACAATGAGAGAGAGAAGAGCTATAGAGATACAATGAGAGAGAGAGATATAGAGATACATGAGAGAGATATAGAGATACAATGAGAGAGCGCGAGAGATACAATGAGAGAGAGAGATATAGAGATACAATGAGAGAGAGAGATATAGAGATACAATGAGAGAGAGATATAGAGATACAAGGATAGAGAGATATATAGAGATACAATGAGAGAGAGAGAGATATAGAGATACAACGAGAGATATAGAGATACAACGAGAGATATAGAGATACAATGAGAGATATAGAGATACAATGAGAGATATAGAGATACAATGAGAGATATAGAGATACAATGAGAGATATAGAGATACAATGAGAGATATAGAGATGCAATGAGAGATATAGAGATGCAATGAGAGATATAGAGATACAATGAGAGATATAGAGATACAATGAGAGATATAGAGATACAATGAGAGAGATATAGATACAATGAGAGATATAGAGATGCAATGAGAGATATAGAGATACAATGAGAGATATAGAGATACAATGAGAGATATTGAGATACAATGAGAGATATAGAGATACAATGAGAGAGAGAGAGAGAGAGAGACTGTAATGTAAATAAGCCCATACACGTACCTTTATAAGTCCAGTGACCAGGGGCAGGACCTGCAAGAGAAGAGACACCAAACAGTGAGTCCCCATGAGGCACAGTGACTGTGGTATAGTGTCTGCCCCTGTATACCCCATACTACAGAGTGCTACAGGTAGGGGGGACCTATGGCCCATAGTCTCTGTCCTTAATTCGCCCGGTTGTCCTAATAACACAGATAGAGGGGACCTATGATGCATGGGGCCTGTTTCTTCCTCTACATGGTTACAAACTGATATACACAAGGGACCTACAGATTTAGCCAGACACTGTCTGGCCGGATTCGTGGGAGAAAAAGCTGCCGACTAGGACCCTCCCACCACAGGGTGACCCTCCCTTCCCCCAGTCTGTAAACCAGTAACCCCTTACCTCTCTTTTAATCTGTAAACCAGTAACCCTTTAATCTCTCCCCCAGTCTGTAACCAATGACCCCTTAACCTCCCCCCAGTCTCTAACCAGTGACCCCTTAACCTCTCTCCCAGTCTCTAACCAGTGACCCCTTAACCTCTCCCCCAGTCTCTAACCAGTGACCCCTTAACTTCTCTCCCAGTCTCTAACCAGTGACCCCTTAACCTCTCTCCCAGTCTCTAACCAGTGACCCCTTAACCTCTCTCCCAGTCTCTAACCAGTGACCCCTTAACCTCTGTGTGACAGTAGGGGGTAACCAGGCTCTCAAATAAAGGTTAAGCCCATTTTGGTTACCCCTGCTCTGTGTATAAGGGTCCAAGAGAGTTACCATTCCAATGTATTGTATGCAATACAAGTATTTTTTGTGTTTTTCCCTTCCCGGACATGCCACCGAGCATGTATTGCGGGGGGGGGGGGAGGAGGATGCGGAGGGACCATTGGCAGAATGTGCCTAAGTAGTTGGGGTCCGGAGTTGTCGGTTCCCCTATAAATGTACCCGGAAATCAGGCCTGATTCTTGGTTACATGTAGGCACATTGTCCCGACAATACTACGCAAGTGCGACTCATCACTAGGGTACCCTGCTTCAGCACAGCCCAGAAAGGAGAATGAGTCACAGGAATGAATAGGTATTCCTGTAGCTGAGGGGATCCCTAGGTTAAGGGGGGTACGACAGATAGTGCCACGGTGTCCCACAACCAGTATAGGGTTTGTGTGTGCCCAACCGTATATAAGGTTGAGGGAGGGCTCTGAGAGTCCAGACTGAGTTACAGGGAAAGTGTGTGGGGAATAAGGCAGAGATACAAATACAACATTTTTCCTTTTCTGTCCCCTGTACCCAAGACTTAGAAGTATATTAAAACTATACCTTAAAGTAGGAATATATACTTTATTAAATGTAATGTGTTCTTCACATTCGGAACCGATGTCCAAACAGGCAGCCCGAGCTAACCCACAGGTGCCGGTAAGTCTGCTGGACATCAGAGTTCTGAGCAGCCAGAGGAAGCCCAGAGGTGAGAACAGCGTTTGGTCAGCGGGGAAAGGCGCAGTACCAGGTCCCGAGATCAATGGCCGTCCCCCGGGATACCGCTTGCTCTGCCAGACCTGGTGGAGCCTGCCCAGTGGGTGGCACTGAGATAGCCAGGGAGAGAGGCGGCAGGGAGAGAGGTGGCAGGGAGAGAGACGGCAGGGAGAGAGGTGGCAGAGAGAGAGGTGGCAGGGAGAGACGTGGAAGGGAGAGAGGGGGCAGGGAGAGAGGTGGCAGGGAAAGAGGTGGCAGAGAGAGAGGCGGCAGAGAGAGAGGTGGCAGGGAGAGACGTGGCAGGGAGAGAGGAGGCAGGGAGAGAGGCGGCAGGGAGAGACGTGGCAGGGAGAGAGGAGGCAGGGAGAGAGGCGGCAGGGAGAGAGGCGGCAGAGAGAGAGGCAGCAGAGAGAGAGGCGGCAGGGAGAGAGGCGGCAGGGAGAGAGGTGCCAGAGAGAGAGGTGGCAGAGAGAGACGTGGAAGGGAGAGAGGGGGCAGGGAGAGAGGTGGCAGGGAAAGAGGTGGCAGGGAGAGAGGCGGCAGGGAGAGATGTGGCAGGGAGAGAGGCAGCAGAGAGAGAGGTGGCAGGGAGAGAGGTGCCAGGCTTGCGCATGTCCCTTGGCTATTTCAGATTTCCCGCTAAGCCTGCTTGGCTCTGATTGGTTGCTTGGGAATGCTCCCACGCGTTGATTGGCTGCTGAGTTTTGTGAATGAAACTCAGATAACTATAAGAATCTGTGAGCCAATCAGATTGTAGGCTCCGGTAGTAAGAGCGCGGGCTTTTCAAAGTTGCTTCTGTGTGAATAGCAGAGCAACCGGCTTTGATTTCAAGCCAAAAAAGCCCAACTGCTGGAGACTAAGTCCCGACTTTTGCGCCCAAGTTCTCAGAAACTAACGTAGAGGACGCGGCAGGGATTTTATGCCGATTTGAGTTCCAGGAGATTGGGACTAACTCGCGGTCACGAGGGACCAAGTTCTCAGAAGAGAACGTAGCGGGGGCGTGTGGGACTTTATGATTATTTGGCTTCCAGGAGATTCCGGGCTAAGTCCCGGTCAGGGTAAAACTCTCCCGTAGGGTTCCCTGCACCTAGGAAAGTCTCGTTTTCGACTACAGTCCCAAAGTAAGTGTGTCTTTGTCTGTATTGTGTGTATCATTGTGTGTAAGCGAATTTATGCCGAATAAATTACAATTTATTTCATTACCTTGTTTTGCTCAATGAGTGATCCTGATAAAAAGGTGTAAATAACCTGGTCTCCGTGACAACCTCTCCCCCACTCTGTAACCAGTGACTCCTTAATCTCTCACCCAGTCTGTAACCAATGACTCCTTAATCTCTCACCCAGTCTGTAACCAGTGACCCTTTAACCTCTCCCCCAGTCTGTAACCAGTGACCCTTTAACCTCTCCCCCACTCTGTAACCAGTGACTCCTTAATCTCTCACCCAGTCTGTAACCAATGACTCCTTAATCTCTCACCCAGTCTGTAACCAGTGACCCTTTAACCTCTCCCCCAGTCTGTAACCAGTGACCCTTTAACCTCTCCCCCAGTCTGTAACCAGTGACCCCTTAACCTCTCCCCCTGTCTGTATCCAGTGACCCCTTAACCCCTCCCCCTGTCTGTAACCAGTGACCCCTTAACCTCTCCCCCTGTCTGTAAGACCAATCAGTGAAAGAATAAGGAGGAGCTTCTCCGTTATATCGAGGAGCCGAGCTGCTGTGCCTCTGATACGTTGTCTTGTACATTCATTATTTTCTTCATGCCCTGGTGAGGGGGTTATGCCCCCGGGTAGAGGGTGGTAGGGGTTAACCCCTTGTTTTCCTTAGCAGTTAGAAAAGTATTGCATGGCCAATCTTATTATTATTAATTATTATTACTATTATTATTATTAACTCCTTTGATGCCTGTGGTATATGGGGATAGCCGCTAGAGATGGGTGAACTGGCTCAAATTTCTTTTGCCGATTCTCACAGTTTTTTTAGACCATATCCAAACGCCACCAAAATCAGCTTCGGGCTGAATACTAAAAACTCTGAGCGGATTAATCAGGAATATTGGAGGATGACCCTCCCCCCACAGGGTGGTGCCATTGGATACAAACCGGGCGGATTTCTAATAATCCGCACTCAGATTCCATATTGAATTCAAAATTTGCATGGGGGATTAATAATCCGCGATCATAATATTAAAAATCCTCTCCCTCTCTATCTCCCTCTCTCTGTCCCTCTCCCCTCTCTCTCCCCCTCTCTGTCCCTCTCCCCTCCCTCTCTCCCTCTCTCTGTCCCTCTCCCCCTCTCTCTCCCTCTCTCCCTCTCTCTCTCCCTCTCTGTCCCTCCCCCCTCTCTCTCCCTCTCTCTGTCCCTCTCCCCCTCTCTCTCCCCCTCTCTCCTCCCTCTCTCCTCCTTTTTTCCCTTCTCCCCCTCTCCCTCCATCCCTTTCTCCCTTTACCACCCTCTCTCCGGCGTATATAGAGTATTAGAGAGGAAGGTGTGAGAAGCAGATGGAGGTGATAGCATATAGAGAGTATTAGAGAGGAAGATCTGATTCTCACTACTGTCAAACTAGATATTCACTTACAGATTCTCACTACTGTCTAACTATATATTCACTTACAGATTTTAACTACTGTCTAACTACATATACACTTACAGATTCTCACTAATGTCTAACTACATATACACTTACATATTCTCACTACTGTCTAACTACATATACACTTACAGATTCTCACTACTGTCTAACTACATATACACATACAGATTCTCACTAATGTCTAACTACATATACACTTACAGATTCTCACTACTGTCTAACTACATATACACTTACAGAGTCTCACTACAGTCTAACTACTTATTCACTTATAGATTCTCACTACTGTCTAACTACATACTCACTTACAGATTCTCACTACTGTCTAACTACATATACACTTACAGATTCTCACTACTGTCTCACTACATATACACTTACATATTCTCACTACTGTCTAACTACATACTCACTTACAGATTCTCACTACTGTCTAACTACATATACACTTACAGAGTCTCACTACTGTCTAACTACTTATTCACTTATAGATTCTCACTACTGTCTAACTACATACTCACTTACAGATTCTCACTACTGTCTAACTACATATACACTTACAGATTATCACTACTGTCTAACTACTTATTCACTTATAGATTCTCACTTCTGTCTAACTACATACTCACTTATAGATTCTCACTACTGTCTAACTACATATACACTTACAGATTCTCACTACTGTGTAACTACTTATTCACTTATACAGTAGATTCTCACTACTGTCTAACTACATATTCACTTACAGATTCTCACTACAGTCTAACTACATATACACTTACAGATTCTCACTACAGACTAACTACATATTCACTTACAGATTCTCAGTACTGTCTAAGTACATATACACTTACAGATTCTCACTACTGTCTAACTACATATACACTTACAGAGTCTCACTACTGTCTAACTACTTATTCACTTATAGATTCTCACTACTGTCTAACTACATACTCACTTACAGATTCTCACTACTGTCTAACTACATATACACTTACAGAGTCTCACTACTGTCTAACTACTTATTCACTTATAGATTCTCACTACTGTCTAACTACATACTCACTTACAGATTCTCACTACAGTCTAACTACATATACACTTACAGATTCTCACTACTGTCTAACTACAAATATGTGGCGAAAATGGGGGTAATCAGCGCATTAATAAAGGCAGTGGGCTTGGCTGGTTACCCCTATTTCATATTGGGGATGAAGGGGTTAATTTTATATGCTGTTCCCCTTTTAAGACTGCTAATTTAGGAACGGAGTGAGCCAGCACCCTGATTTTTGGGGTGCCGCCTCAGTGTAATCCCCCAAGTACACACATATTAAAAATATAACTTTGTCATAAGGGAAACATATTTTTGATAAAGTGCTTTTCTGGTGCAGGTTTATATGTACAGGCAGGATGCTATTGTTTCTGCCTGCCTTTGTAATGCATTAAGGACCAAATATTATGCATACATGAAAGACCCCAGAGTCATAAAGTGTCACTTAATCAGGATGTTTCTGAGTAGCAGATCCTGTTACTCATCCTAGATATTTCACACCTTGGGACCAAACTCCAGACATTGCGTCCCCAGAAATGAGTGGCCCCTTTTTACTTAGCATTGCTACCAAGCTGCTTACTGAGCATGCTCGGAGTTACCTGAGCTGGCTGTAGGATTTGCCCATGTGACCTGGCAGGTTCTGATAGGAGGAAGATAATTCCTTGCCAATGTGATGAGGCTAATGTAACACTTCACAGGCCCTTGTCCTTAAAAAGGCCTGTACCCCTCATTCCTGTTTTGTTCCTGCTGTTGTTTTTTTGCTGTTGCTGTTGTTACCTAATTTCTTCAAGCGGATAAGACCTAAGTACAGCGGCTACGATTCCAGAACGCAAGGGGTTAAAAAACATCACAACAAGGAAACTAGCCCTGCTTCAGGATTTCGTTAGCCCTGGGGATTCCAGACCGAACCCATAAAGAACCAGAAAAGACTTTGCACATTCACAGAAGGATTGGGGCTGGCAATTTGTGCCCTTGCAAAAGGACTACATTTTAAAAGACAATCTCCTGGTGCTTTGCACCTTTCTGGACATTATCCTCTGTTTCTCTACCCGTGAGTGTAATTATTAAGTTTATCCCACCGCTGCCACCAGTTTTAAACTCCTGTGACGGGAGACGCGCTTAATAACACATTTATATTTCGTGGGTCCTGATTGAGCAGAACAGGTTGAGCAAAATAAACTGAGATTTATTCCCTTGATAGGCAAACACACGACAACTGCAGAATAAACTTAATAATTTTAATTATAATAATATTTAATAATAGCAAAAAGCTATAATATACAGGCTATACGCACGCAATCGGGCACCCTTTCCGCCCCGACCCTAAAAACATAGTGGGGGAATTCAAAAGCTATTATGAGACACTCTATGACGGGGAGAAGGTGAGCGGCTCCCTTGGAACGGAGAGAGCCCTGCGGGATTTTCTGCAGAACTCAAATCTACCAAGAATGAGCGAGGAGGACAGAGAGGTGATGGGCAGGGATTTCACAGCTGAAGAAATATCAGAGGTCATCGTAAATCTAAAACCCTCTAAAGCCCCGGGTCCTGATGGATTCTCGAACCTATACTACAAAAAATATAAGAAACAATTGATCCCCTATCTCCTCCGTATGTTCAACCAAGTGTTGGGAGGGACCCCTTTCCCCCAGCAAATGCTCCAAGCGTCAATTTCTGTGATACACAAACAGGGTAAAGACCCACAGGACTGTAGAAGCTACAGGCCAATATCCCTGATTAATTCGGACATTAAAATATACGCTAAACTTTTGGCCAATAGATTGAGTCTCATCCTACCCAGACTGGTGCACCCAGATCAAGTCGGGTTCATAGCGGGTCGACAAGCTGCGGATAACACCCGACGAATCATTGATCTGTTAGAAATAGCCAATACAAGATCAATACCAGTTATGGCGCTCAGTCTGGATGCAGAAAAAGCGTTTGATAGGATAGACTGGCCATATCTAGTGGCCACGCTTGGAGCGTTTGGGATGGGAACTAAACTGATTGCCGCTAAATTCTCCCTATACTCGGCTCCGTCAGCCAGGGGGACCCACCAAGGGTTTGCATCGGATCCCTTCGTAATCAAGAGCGGAACGAGCCAGGGCTGCCCGCTCTCCCCTCTCCTGTTTGCGCTATGTATGGAGCCCGAAGCCGCGCAAATACGAGACAGCAAAGATATCTTGGGTATTGGCATTGGAAGCTAGTCACATAAAGTGGCACTGTATGCGGATAACGTGTTCCTGACAATATCTAGCCCCCTCACCTCTCTACCAAACTTATTCGATTTACTGGGTAGATTTAATAGGATCTCCGGATTTAAAATAAACCAATCTAAATCAGACGCTATGAATATAAATTTACCAAAACACATGGAGAAGCTGTTCACCCTCAACTTTAACGTTAAATGGCAGCAGACACAAATTAAATATCTAGGGATTAATGTAACCAATACAACCAAACTGCTGTACCAGGCAAATTATCCCAAACTGATGCAAACCCTACGAGGGGACATAAGGGGATGGGCCAAACACAAAATCTCTTGGGAAAATTCACTGTATTAAAATGAACCTGCTCCCTCGCCTTCTTTACTTATTCCACACCCTCCCGGTGCCAGTGGGATTGATGGACGTCCTCTCGCTCCAATCCGAAATAGATAGATTTATCTGGGGGGGGGGGAATGCGAGAGTGTGCAGGCGGATAATGCACAACCAAACAGGGGCAGGGGGGCATGCGGTGCCCTGCTTGTTGGCTTATTATAAAGCGGCCCAATTATGCCAAATCGTGCAATGGCACACCAAGCCGAACTCCAAAAGGTGGGTTGCATTAGAAAAAGAGATTTGCTCCCCGGTTGAACTAGGACATTTAATCTGGCTACCCAAAAAGGTGCGATTCAGCGCTAAAATACCGCTTTCCTCAATGGCTAACTCACTCTCGGTGTGGGAGAGCACCAGGCTTAAATGCAATTTGACCCATAAAGCATCAGGCATGACCCCATTATGGGGGAACCCATTGTTTGCTCCTGGACTGAACAGTTTAGACTTTACAATTTGGAAAGCTAATCATATTAATAGATTAGCGGACCTGGAGGGCAGAAGAGGCATTCAAACATTTGACATCCTTAAATCTAACAACAATATCCCCAATGCTGAATTCTTTAGGTACCTTCAGGTCAGAGCATTTTACCAAGCTCAACAACCTAGAAACCAATTAACGAACTTTGAAAAGCTCTGCCGAATAGGGACAAGCACAGTTGGACTCACATCGCAGCAGTACAAGGAAGTAACTGGTTCTAGCTCGACAGTAACCGAAAAACTAGGCTACATGACCAAATGGGAGACGGACCTAGGAGAAGTATTAGACGTAGAGGACTGGACGAAAATCACCATGGCAGTCTCCAAAAGCTCCATGTGTACGACCCTCAGGGAGAACGCATATAAAGTTATGATGCAATGGTACCACACCCCCACAAAATTGGCTAAATTCCTGCCCAGTTACTCCCCATTGTGCCCGAAACAATGTGGACAACAAGCAGACTTGTTACACATGCTGTGGTCTTGCCCCAAGCTAACTAACGTCTGGGATTCAATCCAAGATTGGATGAGCAGAATCCTAGGCATAAATATCCCGCTAGACCCGTGGCAGTTTCTTCTAAACAGACCGCACCCGGGCCTATCCAGAAAAACAAACAAATTAATATCGCACTTTGCGATGGCGGTAAGAGGAGAGATCGCAGCACGTTGGAAACAAAATGTGATTCCATCAATTCGGAATAAAATTTGGACAGTCTGCCAGATGGAGCAATTGACGAGTATGGTCAACGATAATGGCACAAACAATCTCAAAGGCTGTATGCCGTGGTTGGCTCAGACAGATATACCAGGGGTAGAAAGGACCACGATATGGCAATGATTAGGATAGATGCGTTCTCCTCTGGGCTGTTGTATAAACATAGACGTACAGGATAAATCAGAGTTCCTCGGATCGAACCAGACAGGGAGGTGTCGGGGCCGCCGCTGGGGTAAAATCTGCCCACCCAAAGGAGCGATAAGCCGGAAGATGCAGAGCTGTCGGTGAAACCACGGTAGAAGGACCCCTCCCCCTTACCCCCCCCTAACTCTCCTGACACCCCTACCCCCCCCTCTTTCTGTCAGGTTCCTGTGTAAAGTCTGTCTGTGTGTCTTCCCAGTTTGTCCTGTCTTCACCTGCGGAGAACAAAGATGCATGGGCGATTGAAAATGTTATGATTATGCGGTTGATAAAAAACTTTGAAATGTCTGCCAAACATGTAATCTGTCAATAAAATTTGAGTTGAAAAAAAAAAAAAAAAGTAACAAGGCATACTTGTGGGGTGCACCAGCACTCATCACCCTATACTTCTCCCTGAGCGCCGGGGCAGATCGCACAGGGTGATGTCGGGCACCGTATCGATGCGAGCGAATGTAGGTCTTCTGCGAGTGGGTATGCTTGAGGCGACGGGCGATGGTAGGTTGTCTGGGAGGAAGCTTTCCTCCTGTCTTGGTCGCCGTGTTGTCTCCTTGCATGGTCTTGACGGGGTTGTCATGTCCTCCTCAACGGCATACATGTACACTAAATCTTGTGGTTGAGGGGGTGCGCTTGGTGATGGAAGGGTGTCGATGCTCCCATTCATCACATCCATGCCACCCTCCTGCTCCGGCATCGGGGAAAAAGGGGCATGAACACCGCGCAAATGATGTATACCCGCTATGTCAGCCTCTATCTTCTCCATCCGTCGATCCATCCGTTGATCCATATCTAGCATCCGTTGATCCATATGTAGCATCCGTTGCTCCACATTTAGCATGGTTTCCAGAAGCAGATCTATCTTTGCCAGCACAATAGAGTTCCCGGGGATATCCACACTTATCCCATTCAGCATCCGGTCCAAGGAGCTGCTTCTTGTGCATGGCGTGTGGACATCTGGGTGGATGGGTGCAACGGAGGATGAGATGGGGGTTCCATGGAAAGAAGCGGCAGCGTCGTCGAAGAGGGATGGAGAAAGTGACCTTTGGATTTTTGGGCGAGAAGCAGAGTCGTCTAAGAGCAAAGGAGATTTCAGAGGCACCAGCGGCACCGTCGTCGGATAGAACTGGAGAAGATGGCCTGTGGGTTTCCGGGAGGGTGGCGGCAGCGTCGAGGACGAGGGGTGGAGAAGACGGGCTGAAGATTTCCGGGACAGCGGCGGCAGAGTCGTCGAAGCGTATGCGAGGAAGTGGTCTGCAGGTTCGATGGGTTGGCTCCCATTCGTTTTGCGTTGAGAGTACATCACCGTATTTCTTCTTGACATAATAAGGCTGACGTCTATGAAAACCCTTAGCCTTTGGGGTCAGCAGAAGGTTTTCTTTATTGGCCTTAGTCTTTTGCTTTGGCGTGGAAACGGCAACCACCTTTCGCTTTTTCTGCATGACAGGCACGGCAGAGGCGAGTGGGTTCCTGCGTCTGTAGAATCGGGGTTGATCCATGGAAGCAGATGGCATAATGCAGTATCTGGATAAGGGCAAGTTCAGATAAAGATCATGGAGTGGTGGGCTATGCAAAGTGTGTAACATTTAATGCATGGCGGCGAGGTACAGGTGTTGAAAGTGGGCGTACTCTAATGTGATTAACGTTTAAATACACCATCCATTTTGTGGATTCACTGCACATTGAATACACATCGACTAAACATCGAATATACATTCTTGTGTTTATATTTCTTTCTACTCGCAGCAATGTCCATTAAAAAGATTTCCAAGGAGCTCAGCATGCGAATTAAGGAGATGTACACGAGCGGACACCGAATTGCTGCTCTCCAACGCTGGTTAGCTACTTCTGGCATCGTTGTGCCAGCAACCACCGTGAGCTATCATGCACACGGAAAAACAGAGAACGCAAAAGGGCACCAAGGGTAACTAACGCGTAAGTATATTTATACAACTTAAAAATAAATTTTATATGAAATAATGTACTGTAGATCTACAGTACTGTATCTAATATTTTGGTTATTTCTGTAGATTTATATTACAACATTATATATATTTTTATATTTATATTTATATTACAACAGTATACAGTATATATTTTTTAGATTTATATTACAACAGTATATATATTTTGTATATTTAGATTTATATTACAACAGTATATATTTTGAGCACTTTTCTTTTCTTATTATAGGAATCATGAATAAAGCTTTCTTCCAAGACAAAATTGTCCCTGAGTGCAATACATCACATGCGAGTTCCCGGATGGTCACCGTTTCTACCAGGACAACGATCCGGAACACACCGCGTCAACAGTGCATATCCTTGAGCGCGGTATCAAATGGGTGAAGATGCCAGCGGAGTAAGTGCGGTAACCGTGTCTCATTTTTTTTCCCACTGTTTTTACTGTGTACTGTATCTCTTAAACTAATTGTCCTTTTTTTCCAATGAAAGATCGCCAGACTTCAATCCGATCGAAATGGTCTGGCATCAGCTGAAGGACCATATCCGGAAAGTGGCGAAACCCTCCAAATGGATGAGTTGTTGAAAGGCATAATGAGTTTTTGGAATGATGTACTCACCGTGGAACGCTGCAATAAATATATTGACCATATTGCGACTGTGTTGCCCATTGTGATCGCGCGTAATGGGCAAGCATCAGGAAAGTAGTACTGTACTGTAGTATTGTAAGTACAGTATGATACAGGTAAGTATGGCACAGACTTTTACTTTCCTAATAATCAGAGTATACAGTAGTTACAGTTTTTTCTTTACAGAGAGAGCAGCACCAGCCATCAGGTTACAGTACATAGTATTTAACAGTAGTCAGAGTATACAGTAGTTCCAGTATAGACTAGTTTGACAGTACTACAGTAACTGCCTACTAACTGCTCAATTTGTTTCTTTCCAGAGAAAGCAGCACCAGCCATGTACAGTAGTACTACACATCACAGAATGCCATAATACAGTACGCACATAACTGCACTAAATTTTTGTTTTCTTGTCGTTTCAGGAAAAATAAGTGGCCTTGGGGGAGGTGGGGTGTTGTGTCCAGTCTAATCTATTTGTACAGTCAAATGTATAGTATATAAACAGCAGTAATGATGTACACAAAACCTCTCCTCTCTCAATGAACTACTGTACTGTACACAGAATGAGGAACAAGATAAAGACGAAAAAAATAAAATTAGTATATATATATATATATATATATATATATATATATATATATATATATTAAAGTTACAGAAAATATAGACAGCACCCTTCACACACTACACCTAAATTGCTGCAGCCCTGACAGATGTGGCAAGTAATTGCACCAGGCAGATATGCCCAATAAACAGTATTGTGAAAATAACTAAATGTATTCTGGCAGGAAAAACTAAAAATGACTATTTAATAAAAACATAAAAGCAAAAAGAAGTGTGCATAACATATAAAAATAGAATAAAAAATGAAAAAAAGCAATAAATAAGATATATTGCCAATGATTGTGAGTAGAAATGACACTGAGTGTCACTGGGAACGCGTTAGACATGAGAAAAACAAGGAGAGAGGCTGTAACGCCCGCCACGGGCATCAACCACGGAACTCAGCGGCACAAACCGAAATCAGGGACTATGAGAAAAACAAGGAGAGGCTGTAACGCACGCCACGGGCAGCAACCACGGAAGATTCTTTTCCGGTTTCAAGTGTGAGAAGAAAGGCTAATGGCGGCCGCATGTGGAGATTGAATGCTCACAAACACTAAGAATTACTCCCCTGGAGACAGCAGCTGACAGCAACATCCATTTTGGAGCCAATTCTGACACTCACACACAAAGAAGAGACCGAGGAGTCCTCAGTTGGTGCATGGGCAGGTCCCATAACATGCTTTATTTTATCAGACAAATTGTAAGTGTGCATTTGTCTTGTCCATGAGATATTAAAACTTTGTTTATCTGATTTTATACAAGGATCGGGCGCTTCTTTTCTCTTTTTCTCTAATATATATATATATATATATATATATATATATATATTATACATTACAGTATATATTATTAAATAATATTCTTATAAATGTGCATTATTCATGTTTCTCCATGTTTTACAAATGTTTTCTAAATGTTTATCCAATTTCAATCTGCCAGAAGAACTTAATAAAGACTGCATTATGTATTATTCATGATTATTTTTATATTTGTATTTTTTGGTTCCTGATAAAATAAAATAAATATTTATTTACATTCCTGCTAATCATAATCATTGACAGCACCCAAAATAACAGTTAAAAAATTATAACTAAAAAAAATCTTTTTGGGGCACTCAAACAAACAGTGGTGGGTGAAGTTACAGGCGCATGAGCAGTAATCAACTAGCTCCCATCCGAAAGAGGATTACACAGGCGCATAGAGAGGTGATGCTCTGTGCAAATAAAATTCGAGAAGGGATTTTCCAAAGCATTACCGTAAACAAAGCCTCAAAGCTCCCATCTCAAAGAGGATTACACGCAGGTGCAGTGAGGCTTTGTAGGTCGGCTATGGACGGATTACCAACACAATGGCAAGATTCAGAAAATGAACGACTCTGTGCCAAGGGGGGGGGGTTGGGTGAGTCATGCGCAGTAAGCAGCTAGCTCCCATCTCAAAAAGGATTACACGCAGGCGCAGTGAGGCTTTGTACCACGGCTATGGACAGATTAAGAACACAATGTCAAGATTCAGAAAATTAATGACTCCATGGAATTTCAAATCCTTGAGCTAGCCTTGTGTGTGTTCGTGGGGGAGGGGGCTACAGGGTACAGCTGCATGAAGTTCAAAGATAAAGACATACTTTAATTTCAAAAGATAGTTCATCATAATAATACACCCCCAAATACAGTACGTACAGTAAAAAGCACACAAATCAACCATGTGCAGTCAAACGCACAGCACAGATTGAATATCGTAATACAGTAAGATGGTTTTTGCAGGCTTGTGGAAAAAAAATTACAATAAAAAAAAAAAAATTTGGTCACTCAAGCAAGCTAGCAGTGGTGGGCGAAGTAACAGGCGCATGCGTAGTAATCACCTGCTGTCAAGCAGGAATGTGATTGAAACCAGACACACGTTCAAAGGAATGGTGTGGGAGAGATGTACTGCATTGTAGAGAAGATAAGAAGTTGAAATACACTGCAGTGCAGTTAATTATCCTGAGCGAGGGGAGAGCGCTGTATATGCCGAAATGTGACACTGTTACAGTACAGTACACGCCTATGCACTTTCAACAATTTTCAAATGAGACATACTGTACTGCAGAACAGCACTGCAAATGCATGTATACTTTAAATATGCAAATTTACAATTACTGCGAGCGCACACAAAGACTGTGTACTGACGTAGGTTGAACCGCGAAGGTATTAGACTTCCAAGACAACAGCTCGCAAACGCCCCCCTGAGTTTTTACACGGCATTGCAGTATTGCAGACGGCGAGAATAAAATGCTAAAATCTCGAGCGCTAAAATAACGCAATTCACTCCGGGCGAAACAAACAGAAAACCACACCTAACCGGGATAATCTGAGAGCCGCGGATATAGCCGACTTAGACTCAGGTCGGCCGCCACTGTACACTTACAGATTCTCAGTACTGTCTAACTACATATACACTTACAGATTCTCAGTACTGTCTAACTACATATTCACTTACAGATTCTCACTACAGTCTAACTACTTATTCACTTATAGATTCTCACTACTGTCTAACTACATATACACTTACAGATTCTCACTACTGTCTAACTACATACTCACTTACAGATTCTCACTACTGTCTAACTACTTATTTACTTACAGATTCTCAGTACTGTATAACTACATATACACTTACAGATTCTCACTACTGTCTAACTACATACTCACTTACAGATTTTCACTACAGTCTAAATACATATGCACTTTCAGATTCTCACTACTGTCTAACTACATATGCACTTACAGATTCTCACTACTGTCTAACTACATATACACTTACAGATTTTCCCTACTGTCTAACTACATATTCACTTACAGATTCTCACTACTGTCTAACTACATACTCACAGATTCTCACTACTGTCAAACTACATATACACTTACAGATTCTCACAACTCTCTAACTACATATACAGTTACAGATTCTCACTACTGTCTAACTACATACTCACTTACAGATTCTCACTACAGTCTAACTACAAATGCACTTACAGATTCTCACTACTGTCTAACTACATATGTACTTACAGATTCTCACTACTGTCTAACTACATATACACTTACAGATTTTCCCTACTGTCTAACTACATATTCACTTACAGATTCTCACTACTGTCTAACTACATACTCACAGATTCTCACTACTGTCTAACTACATATACACTTATAGATTCTCACTACTGTCTAACTACATATTCACTTACAGATTCTCAGTACTGTCTAACGACATATACACTTACATATTCTCACTACTGTCTAACTACATACTCACTTACAGATTCTCAGTACTGTATAACTACATATACACTTACAGATTCTCACTACTGTCTAACTACATACTCACTTACAGATTTTCACTACAGTCTAAATACATATGCACTTTCAGATTCTCACTACTGTCTAACTACATATGCACTTACAGATTCTCACTACTGTCTAACTACATACTCACTTACAGATTTTCCCTACTGTCTAACTACATATTCACTTACAGATTCTCACTAATGTCTAACTACATACTCACAGATTCTCACTACTGTCAAACTACATATACACTTACAGATTCTCACAACTCTCTAACTACATTTACAGTTACAGATTCTCACTACTGTCTAACTACATATTCACTTACAGATTCTCACTACTGTCTATCTACATATACACTTACAGATTCTCAGTACTGTCTAACTACATATTCACTTACAGATTTTCACTACTGTCTCACTACATATACACTTACAGATTCTCACTACTGTCTAACTACATACTCACTTACAGATTCTCACTACTGTCTAACTACATATTCACTTACAGATTCTCACCACTGTCTAACTACATATTCACTTACAGATTCTAACTACAGTCTAACTACATATTCACTTACAGATTCTCACTACTGTCTAACTACATATTCACTTACAGTTCTCACTACTGTCTATCTACATATTCACTTACAGATTCTCAGTACTGTCTAACTACATATTCACTTACAGATTCTCACTACTGTCTAACTACATATACACTTACAGATTCTCACTACTGTCTCACTACATATACACTTACAGAGTCTCACTACAGTCTAAGTACATATTCACTTACAGTTCTCACTACTGTCTATCTACATATTCACTTACAGATTCTCACTACTGTCTCACTACATATACACTTACAGATTCTCACTACTGTCTCACTACATATACACTTACAGATTCTCACTACTGTCTCACTACATATACACTTACAAATTCTCACTACTGTCTAACTACATACTCACTTACAGATTTTTTCACTACTGTCTAACTACATATTCACTTACAGATTCTCACTACTGTCTAACTACATATTCACTTACAGATTCTCACTACAGTGTACTGTAACTACATATTCACTTACAGATTCTCACTACTGTCTAAGTACATATTCACTTACAGATTCTCACCACTGTCTAACTACATATTCACTTACAGATTCTCACTACTGGCTTACTACGTATTCACTTACAGATTCTTCCTTTAAGATGCAAGCTTCTTACTATGTTTCCCAGGAGGTTTTTGAAACGTCTACATCTAAACGGTCACATGAATTCCCCCCAATAAATCAGACTGGTTGTTTTCAATATATACCAGAGTGGCATTGATTAGAAACCACTGTGTGCTTGGATTTCACAGGTGAATGGCAACTCTATGCCCATAATACCAAATTCCATCCAGAAGAACTTTCTGCATAAAAGTTATTGCAGAGTTACACCTGGAAAGAGGAGGCCAGAAAAGCCCTGAAAGCTTCCATCATGCCATGTGTACCCCTGACCACAGCTTCGTGCACAAGTGGCCCTGACCACAGCTTCATGCACAAGTGGCCCTGACCACAGATACGTGCACAAGTGGCCCTGACCACAGCTTCGTGCACAAGTGGCCCTGACCACAGCTACGTGCACAAGTGGCCCTGACCACAGCTTCGTGCACAAGTGGCCCTGACCACAGCTTCGTGCACAAGTGGCCCTGACCACAGCTTCATGCACAAGTGGCCCTGACCACAGCTACGTGCACAAGTGGCCCTGACCACAGCTATGTGCACAAGTGGCCCTGACCACAGCTTCGTGCACAAGTGGCCCTGACCACAGCTACGTGCACAAGTGGCCCTGACCACAGCTTCGTGCACAAGTGGCCCTGACCACAGCTACGTGCACAAGTGGCCCTGACCACAGCTACGTGCACAAGTGGCCCTGACCACAGCTACGTGCACAAGTGGCCCTGACCACAGCTACGTGCACAAGTGGCCCTGACCACAGCTACGTTCACAAGTGGCCCTGACCACAGCTACGTGCACAAGTGGCCCTGACCACAGCTACGTGCACAAGTGGCCCTGACCACAGCTACGTGCACAAGTGGCCCTGACCACAGCTTCGTGCACAAGTGGCCCTGACCACAGCTACGTGCACAAGTGGCCCTGACCACAGCCACGTGCACAAGTGGCCCTGACCACAGCTACGTGCACAAGTGGCCCTGACCACAGCTTCGTGCACAAGTGTCCCTGACCACAGCTTCGTGCACAAGTCTCCCTGACCACAGCTACGTGCACAAGTGGCCCTGACCCCAGCTACGTGCAAAAGTGGCCCTGACCACAGCCACGTGCACAAGTGGCCCTGACCACAGCTACGTGCACAAGTGGCCCTGACCACAGCTACGTGCACAAGTGGCCCTGACCACAGCTTCGTACACAAGTGGCCCTGACCACAGCTACATGCACAAGTGGCCCTGACCACAGCTACGTGCACAAGTGTCCCTGACCACAGCTACGTGCACAAGTGGCCCTAACCACAGCTACATGCACAAGTGGCCCTGACCAAAGCTACGTGCACAAGTGGCCCTGACCACAGCTACGTGCACAAGTGGCCCTGACCAAACTAAACATTGAATGACAGTCACTGCCCATTGGCGTCTTACACTTTTTTTACCATCTCTTTCAGAATCATTACATGCAATTCCCATTACCAGGCAACCTGCTCAGTGTATCGCTGGCCTCCCCAACAAGCCTACTGGTGTCAGTCAATCTTTTGGAAAAACTAGAACCATGTATTAAGAAACTTTCCCCAGGTTTTTTAGTTCTTGATAAAATGACTCTGAAATCACAGCTGCATTCATTCTGAACCCCTTCAGTCTACATCTGCATCACCCCAAAGGCGCACAGCGTTGTCAATTGCATACTGCTGCACATGTCTCTTACATATGGTGTCAGAAGTTGGGATGAGAGGTGGCCCTTGAAGTTAAAAGGGGACCCGGAGTCTGCCTGTGGAAATGTTTGTGCTTTTGCCTGCATACAGTTCCTGCAAAAAAGTCTGACCAACAAAACCAAAGAATCACATGCAGCAGTGACCAGAATTAAAGGGCTACACATCCAGGCAGTACAGCTACAATGCACTGAAGAAAGCCACAAGCCACAGTTGGACTGGGAGGACTGCGACAGATGGTGACCCACACAAGGGACTGATGCTGTGACCAGATTCTACCCCACCACTGGTGAAAGAAAAGAAAGGGAGGAAAACCCTGGGAATTTAAAATGGCCACCAAGCTGAAGTCAAATACAGACTCTGCAAGAATGGGGAAGAAAATGTGTTCCTGGTGTAAAGAGCCTGGCCACACAGAGCAGTGTCCCTTTAGGCCTTATTCAGACGATGAGGATAGCCCCTACGTGGCCCCAGAAAAAGGGCAGTAGCCAGAGGACTATTTTTTTCAACGAGCAAGGAACTGCAGCAGCAAGCAATGCACTGTGGACCCAAGGAAGGTACAGAAGTTTTACTTAGCAACTGCACATCCAGTATTACTGATGAGAGAGAATGCGTGCACAGTACTGCTGATGTTGTAAAACATACCAATGTAAAGTAGAAGAAAAAGTCTACAGAGACGCCTGTGAGAGCTATGAACTCTAAAGCAAAGTCACCCATCTGTAGGACTACCACAATTTGGGGTTCTAGCGTATACAGTGACAACAGCTGGAATAGCGCCTCCTGAGGTCAGGAAGAAAAAAACACCTGATAGCCCCAAATGGAGGACAAGATGTGACGTTCCTGTAATGAACCCCACCCCATGGAAGAGTGGCCCTTCTGGTCTGATAAGGAGGAAGACATCTCTTATGGGGAACCCGAACTGAGTAACACCCACAACATGGTGGGGAGGCTTGAACTCGGTACATACTGAAAAGACCGCTGTCTATGATGACGAATGTGATCGTCAGGAGCAAGAGCGGGAGCAGCAGATCTCTCAATATTTATGCCACCTAATGCAACTGCAAGGAAAACATGGCGGATACAGTGAAGCTGCTGAAGTTTCAAATAAAGACGGAGGCCCCAGTATCCCTGATGGGACGGAGTCGTCCAAAGCAAACAGACGGAAAAAGAAAAGCGGTTCTTCACTTACCGTGGAAGGAACAGACACATCTGCAGAACCCGCGAAGGAAAAGGGGGACCGAGATGCCCTGCAGCCTAGAGAAAATGGAGAATTCGTCCCGCAGATGACCAAATATCCAGAGGGTCCAAGGCAGAAGTCGTGTACCCCAAAGAAGTGTCTGTCCGATGCTAATAGTGAGAATCTCTCAACCAACCATACCAGGGAAGCGGAGCCAGAACCAATGAGTGACAATCCCTTGACCAGCCCTAAAGATGTCCTGAAAATTGCCAGGCGTGACTGTGATCTGCTCCGGGAACAATTGAAACTGGAGAGGGAAGATAATGCTGAGCTACAGAAGACTGTTCTCGCAATGTACTCTGAATCCGGGACCAAATTGGAGGATCTAAGGACAGATCTAGATACAAAACATACAGGACCCCTATAAGCTCATATTGAACCCCCAAAATAACCACAACATATATATATATATATATATTTATATATATATATATATATATATATATATATATATATATATATATATATATATATATATATATATATATATATATATATGCATATAAGTGTCAAAGAGGAGTGCTACTGAGCATGGCAATATATATTTAAAACCAGAGACAGAACATGAAACACAGACAGAGCTCAGTGCTACATCCAAAGACGCTAATACACGGTACAGTGCCTAAACATATACAGTATATAGATATCTTTTGAATAAAATGGTCTTTTAGTTTAACTCTTTGGCCAAAGAGTTGTAAGCCCTTGAGCCCCTCCAAGGCAGACCACGTCTCAAGGGTCCTGACACTAAAATAGGTTCTTAATAACCTGTGCATTACCAGGAAGAATGATTTATAATAAATCTGTCAAAATTAGTCGCATAGTTCTAAGTCTGATTGAAGCTCTTATTAGCCTGTATATTACCAGGAAAAGCACTCTTTAACCATTTAAAAGTGGGAGGGGGTGAGCTTCAAACTAGGGAAGGAGGAGCCACCCTCCAAATCAGCTAGGACCAGCTGGTATTATACAGGAGCTATGTCTGTGTTTCATGTTTTGTCTCTGGTTTTAAACAGATCTAGATACAGCAAACACTACTATTAACGCCATGGATGAAAAACAGAGCAAATCTGATAGAATGATTGCTAATCTGAAGCAGAAGTATGAGGAGTCACTGAAGGAGATTACAGTCTTTCAGCAAGAGGTTCGCAATTGCCATAGAGAGGTGGACATATCGCAGGATGAGGTTCACACTCTCCGCATAGAACTGAATGCCTCACACCAGGAGATCAGCAGTTGCCGCACAGAACTGGAAGTCTCTAAAAGGAACATCACAGTCTCGCGGAGGAGCTGGACATCTCTCCAAAAATATCCTCAGTCTTAATATGGATCTCAAAGTCTCTCAGAAGAAGCTTCAGACCCTCAACCTAGAGATGGAAGTCTCACGCCAGGAGACTGTCATTCTCAAAGCAGAAGTGCATAAATGGAAGGAGGACTACAAGGAGGCCCTGAATATTACAGAGACTGCAAAAAGAGAAAATTTAAGACTGAAAGAAGAAAATTCTGATTTGACTGACTAATGAAAAGAATGAAAAGCTGCAGGAGCTTGAAAAAATAAAGAAACTTTATTTATTTTAAAGTGCAGTCAATCAGCTTTAATTTGAGGGTATTCACATCCAACTTGGAGGAAGGGTTTAGGAATTACATCTCTTTAATATGTAGCCACCTCTTTTTCAAGGGACCAAAAGTAATTGGACAATTGACTCAAAAGCTGTTTCATGGACAGGTGTGGGCTATTCCTTCGTTATTTCATCATCAATTAAGCAGGTAAAGGGTCTGGAGTTGATTCCAGGTGTGGCATTCGCATTTGGAAGCTGTTGCTGTGAACCCACAACATGCGATCAAAGGAGCTCTCAATGCAAGTGAAACAGGGCATCCATAGGCTGCAAAAAAATAAAAATCAATCAGAGAGATAGCAGGAACATTAGGAGTGGCCAAATCAACCGTTTGGTACATTCTGAGAAAAAAAGAACGCACTGGTGAGCTCTGCAACACAAAAAGGCCTGGATGTCCACGGAAGAAAACAGTGTTGGACGATCGTAGGATC
The DNA here is from genome assembly GCF_040206685.1 of Ascaphus truei. Taxonomy (NCBI): domain Eukaryota; kingdom Metazoa; phylum Chordata; class Amphibia; order Anura; family Ascaphidae; genus Ascaphus; species Ascaphus truei. Next base: position 267,400 of record NW_027456783.1, on the reverse strand, counting down.
TTTTCTATGGTAAAGAAAACCCTCTTCACAACATCCAGCCAAGTGAAGAACACTCTCCAGGAAGTAGGCATATCATTATCCAAGTCAACCATAAAGAGAAGACTTCACGAGAGCAAATACAGAGGGTTCACCACAAGGTGCAAACCATTCATAAGTCTCAAGAAAAGAAAGGCCAGATTAGACTTTTCCAAACAATATCTAAAAAAGCCAGCCCAGTTCTGGAACAGCATTCTTTGGACAGATGAAACTAAGATCAACCTGTACCAGAATGATGAGAAGAAAAAAGTATGGAGAAGGCTTGGAACGGCTCATGACCCGAAGCATATCACATCATCTGTAAAACACGGTGGAGGCAGTGTGATGGTTTGGGCATGCATGGCTTCCAATGACATTGGGTCACTAGTGTTTATTGATGATGTGACAGAAGACAAAAGCAGCCGGATGAATTCTGAAGTGTATAGGGATATATTGTCTGCACAGATTCAGCAAAGTTGATTAGACAATGACCCAAAACATACTGCGAAAGCAACCCAGGAGTATTTTAAGGCAAAGAAGTGGAATATTCTGCAATGACCGAGTCAATCACCTGATCTCAACCTGATCAAGCATGCATTTCACTTGCTGGAGATAAAACTTAAGGCAGAAAGACCCATGAACAAACAACAACTGAAGACAGCTGCAGTAAAGGCCTGGCAAAGCATCAAAAAGGAGGAAACCCAGCATATGGTGATGTCCATGCATTCCAGACTTCAAGCAGTCATTAAAACAGAAGAAGGAGAGAGCGCAAAACACATAGGGCCTTATTCAGAAAGCCTCGATAAGGCCCTTATCGAGCACTTATCGACCAAAATGGCTACTGGTATTCAGATAGCCTCGATAAGTGCTCGATAACGGCCTGTATCGACGCAAAATTTTATCTCCATCCGAAATTCGCTGACTGAGCAGCGATCAGCCCCTTATCGACCATTTTCTGATGGTTGATAAAGTCGTGCTATTCAGAGACCCGCGAGTCGGGTGTCGCGGCCTATAGCAGCCCATCGCAGCCCTAAAAAACGATTTTCTCCCCAAATCCAATTCACCACAAAATTGTTGGTCAATTGGTGGGGAGATGGCCTCGATGAGATGCGATGTGTCGGGACTTAGAAGAAATCAGGCCCCTTTCCTGCCTCGGATTTATGCCGGGGGTCTCCGGAGCTGATAGCCATTAATAGCAGCTCCGGACCCCCCCGGCATGCATCCGAGGCAGGAAACATGCATGTACAGCAACTTCATTACCTTAGCGGCTAACCGCAAAGGCAATGAAGGGGTTAAACACCCGTGCCAGGCTTACTGTAAGAAACATACAGTACAATACAATACTGTGGCTAGCGGGGGAAGGTGAAGGGGGAATTTGGCCCTTAGTGGTTGTTTAGGCTTTGCGGGGGGGTTGCGGGTGGAGTTAACCCCTTCATTACCTTGGCGGTTAATACCAATTGGTGGATTGGTGGAGTGCTTCTGCGGTTACAGATCCAGGCAAGCAGTGATACATTGTATGCCAAGAGTCAAACCGCAAACCACATCACAGCGCTCATTCAATTAAGATGCTAACTTTTGTTAGGAAGGAGCTAGCACTCTAATTTCTGGAATGCAGATAGTTGAAGATGTAACATACATGTGGTTTTTGTAACACCCACACATACAGAGACCATATATAAAATAAAATGTGTTTCACTTATGTTTAAAAATATAAAGACCGGAACCTTTTTCCTGTCAGCCCGGCAATGAATACATTAGCATGTCAATATGTAAATGGTGGATGAGCAGAGGGATTTTTCATCGCCTTACTTCAAAGGGCACCCTGCGGAGTTGGTGCCCCAATGTCTAGAGCAGTCCGGAGTTGAAAAGCCTCAGAGACACTACGTGTTAGGGTGACCGTAAGATTGCAAAGTACCAGATAGCAGTGCAAAGGATGGGCTATCCACACTTGGTAGCCAAACCCCAGACTTGCTGTCGCCAGGTAAGAAGTTGGGCCTGGTATGCAAAGCAGCTCAGGTGCCAAGTTGGCGCATGCTCTTAGCAAACGGGGAAGCCACTCCTGCCCGTTTTGGGAGCTACTGGCAAATCTGGGACAGGTGGGAAAAGATGTTCCCACAGGAGGATTTGCTGGGTATGTTAGAGATAGGACCCTTAACCCTATAAAAATGCCTGCAGCCCAGTTCTAGTTAGATTCATCTGAGATTAACCAAGATCCGTCCAAGTACAGCATCAGCGGTTCCGGAGTGTGAGGGGTTAATTACACCGTAACCAAGATTCGCACCCCTCTTCCAGAATTCGTTTGAGCTAAGGATTCCCGTACGAATCCTGTAAGGACTGAACGAAGAGATTTCCTCCAGCGGAGATACAGGGCTGGCAACTTGCGCCCCTAGCCGAGGACTGTCGCACGGCTCAAATCGCGCACCCACTCGCATGCGTGCAGGGGTGCCCAGAGACTTTGTCTTCAAGTCATTCGTTCTGTGGACATTTTATTTCGTTTCCCCATCCCAGTAAGTGTTTATCCAGTGTAATTGTGAAGAATTGTGTGTTTGTCTTAAAAGGAAATAAATTACAATTTATTTTACCCGCCTTGTTGTGCTCAATCCAGAATCCCGGTATTAATGTGTTGATAAGACTTGGTCTCCCGTAACACACACATACAGTATAATGACATAACCAACACTGCCTGCTCTTAACTGGGACTTACAGTGCTGCAGTGGCCAGGGAATTAGTAGCCCAACAGGACTTGGCTACATAATATATATATACTGTATATATATACACACAAAAGAAAAGGGGAGGAAACTTTCCATCTCACCATTGGCATGTGTGCACATAAGTGAAATTATTTTATTCAAAACGGATCCAAAGTTTCAGGGCCCATTCTTCAGATGTTCAACCCAATACAAGGGGTTTAATACAGTATATACACCCACATTCACACACTCTTTACCCGAGCCACACATGTATTTAACCCTTTGTATAGTTCCACACATACTGTATTTTATTCCTGGACTTCTCTGCCTCCCCCCGCCCCCTTCCCTCCTGTCTGATGCACACAGGTGCACAGCTTATTAAATATGACTCAACGTCACAAGTGAGCTTTCTACCTCTAAACTTCCCTGCCAGCCAGCAGTCTCCTAATTGATTCTGGATTGTCAGTTATGTGGGTTACTGTGTAAAGCAGTGAGTACATGGTCATTTAGCATAGCTGTGTGTTGTCAGGAGATGGCACTTCAGGGTTTATATCTCAGGGCAGTGGGACACGAGAGGCACGTCCCCCACACCTGCTCGGGATGTCATTCTATGGGGTTACCCTTCCTCTGCCCTTGACCTTTACCTGAGCCGGCAAGCTGGTGGCAGTGACAGCTGCAGGGGACGGACAGAGCTATTTGTGTAACAGATTCAACTGTGTCCCATATCACCATTTACTGCGACTCACAGCTTGTTAGGGCCTAAAGTTATTAAATGATTCATTTCTGATAATAAAATGACTAGAGGGAGTGGCTCAGTGAGTAAAGACACTGACTGGCACTGAGTGTGAAGCAGGGGAGCCTGGGAGAAGGAGCGGCTCAGTGAGTAAAGACACTGACTGGCACTGAGTGGGAAGCAGGGGAACCTGGGAGAAGGAGCGGCTCAGTGAGTAAAGACACTGACTGGCACTGAGTGTGAGGCAGGGGAACATGGGAGAGGGAGTGGCTTGGTGAGTAAAGACACTGACTGGCACTGAGTGGGAAGAAGGGGAACCTGGGAGAGGGAGTGGCTCAGTGAGTAAAGACACTGACTGGCACTGAGTGTGAAGGAGGGGAGCCTGGGAGAAGGAGCGGCTCAGTGAGTAAAGACACTGACTGGCACTGAGTATGAAGCAGGGGACCTGGGAGAAGGAGCGGCTCAGTGAGTAAAGACACTGACTGGCACTGAGTGTGAAGCAGGGGAGCCTGGGAGAAGGAGCGGCTCAGTGAGTAAAGACACTGACTGGCACTGAGTGTGAGGCAGGGGAACATGGGAGAGGGAGTGGCTCAGTGAGTAAAGACACTGACTGGCACTGAGTGGGAAGAAGGGGAACCTGGGAGAGGGAGTGGCTCAGTGAGTAAAGACACTGACTGGCACTGAGTGTGAAGCAGGGGACCTGGGAGAAGGAGCGGCTCAGTGAGTAAAGACACTGACTGGCACTGAGTGTGAAGCAGGGGAACCTGGGAGAAGGAGCGGCTCAGTGAGTAAAGACACTGACTGGCACTGAGTGGGAAGCAGGGGAACCTGGGAGAAGGAGCGGCTCAGTGAGTAAAGACACTGACTGGCACTGAGTGTGAAGCAGGGGAGCCTGGGAGAAGCTCAGTGAGTGCAGACACTGACTGGCACTGAGTGGGAAGCAGGGGAGCCTGGGAGAAGGAGCGGCTCAGTGAGTAAATACACTGACTGGCACTGAGTGGGAAGCAGGGGAACCTGGGAGAAGGAGCGGCTCAGTGAGTAAAGACACTGACTGGCACTGAGTGTGAAGCAGGGGAGCCTGGGAGAAGGAGCGGCTCAGTGAGTAAAGACACTGACTGGCATGGAGTGTGAAGCAGGGGAACCTGGGAGAAGGAGCGGCTCAGTGAGTACAGACACTGACTGGCACTGAGTGGGAAGCAGGGGAACCTTGGAGAAGGAGCGGCTCAGTGAGTAAAGACACTGACTGGCACTGAGTGTGAAGCAGGGGAACCTGGGAGAAGCAGCGGCTCAGTGAGTAAAGACACTGACTGGCACTGATTGTGAAGCAGGGGAGCCTGGGAGAAGGAGCGGCTCAGTGAGTAAAGACACTGACTGGCACTGAGTGTGAGGCAGGGGAACATGGGAGAGGGAGTGGCTCAGTGAGTAAAGACACTGACTGGCACTGAGTGGGAAGAAGGGGAACCTGGGAGAGGGAGTGGCTCAGTGAGTAAAGACACTGACTGGCACTGAGTGTGAAGCAGGGGAGCCTGGGAGAAGGAGCAGCTCAGTGAGTAAATACACTGACTGGCACTGAGTGTGAAGCAGGGGACCTGGGAGAAGGAGCGGCTCAGTGAGTAAAGACACTGACTGGCACTGAGTGTGAAGCAGGGGAACCTGGGAGAAGGAGCGGCTCAGTGAGTAAAGACACTGACTGGCACTGAGTGGGAAGCAGGGGAACCTGGGAGAAGGAGCGGCTCAGTGAGTAAAGACACTGACTGGCACTGAGTGTGAAGCAGGGGAGCCTGGGAGAAGGAGTGGCTCAGTGAGTACAGACACTGACTGGCACTGAGTGGGAAGCAGGGGAACCTGGGAGAAGGAGCGGCTCAGTGAGTAAAGACACTGACTGGCACGGAGTGTGAAGCAGGGGAACCTGGGAGAAGGAGCGGCTCAGTGAGTACAGACACTGACTGGCACTGAGTGGGAAGCAGGGGAACCTTGGAGAAGAAGCGGCTCAGTGAGTAAAGACACTGACTGGCACTGAGTGTGAAGCAGGGGAACCTGGGTGAAGCAGCGGCTCAGTGAGTAAAGACACTGACTGGCACTGAGTGTGAAGCAGGGGAGCCTGGGAGAAGGAGCGGCTCAGTGAGTACAGACAATGACTGGCACTGAGTTTGAAGCAGGTTCAATTCCCAATGTCGGCTCCTTGTGACCTTGGGCAAGTCACTTTATCTCCCTGTGCCTCAGGCACCAAAAACATAGATTGTAAGCTCCATGATTGTAAGCAGGGACCTGTGCCTGCAAAATGTCTCTGTATAGAAGAACATGCTTAAAAAAAAGAAAGAAAAGAAACAGTAGAGTGGGATATAAAGGGATAAAGTAAGAAATCACCAGAATAAAAAAAAACAGTAACCATCCAACTCATTACAAATTCTACATTTTTTCAGGGACATTCTTCCCAAGGCTCCAATTTTATTTTGTATTCCCCCAACATTTAATTTTTGGGATTTTCCAAACTGTCCAATTAGTAGTACGAATTTTTAGCTACAATTATAACTCATCAATAAGCGATTGTACAGTACTACACTGTCAGGGAACCTAGGAGTCATATGATAACGTAATTATTGAGGCACCTAGGTCACTTGGCAGGGATAGTACTCATGTATCTGGCTTCATCTAGTACTTTCCCAATATAGTCTTATTCTGCCCCTGGTACACAGGCACCTGATTTCCCACACTGGTCCGGATAGATCTAGCAGTGGGAAAGAAAGCTGGAGTTGCATGCTACACTAGTTGACCAAAACTGTAAAGGGTCGGGAAGCCCGGCTATACTGTAAGCACAAGTTCAGCAAGCAAGGTAGAAGCAGTGCACAGCCGTGGGAGTCAGGGAATAAAAAGGAGACACCAAAGGCACTCCTACGCGTTTCACACCCAATGGTGCGTAGGAGTGCTTTTGGTATCTCCTTGTTACTCCCTGACGCCCACGTCTATGGGCTGCTTCTTCCTTGTTTGCCGAGTCTGGATGTTCATTATCTGTGACTCGTCACGTTGAGGCAGAGAATCCATGAGTGGGTGAGGAAGATCAAACGCGAGTGTTTTGATTCCTTTTCTTATCTTCAGTAAGAGACCAGACTTATGAATATTTTTCTATGGGTATTCCCAATGAGGATTTTGGGGTGCAGGTTCACTCCCGCCTTTAATCTGTCTCACTGACTGCCCCACACCTCTGGAATGCCCTTCCCCTCAACAGCGACTAGCACCCTCTCTATCCAATTTTAATACCCACCTTAAAACACACCTGCTTAACGAAGCATATGAGTAGCTCCGTGGTAGATACTTTACACCTCATACATAAACCTTTGCGTCTCTCTCTGCATTTCCGGGTGGGCCACTGCAAATTCTCAGACTTGCATTTCTATATCAGACGTGTGTTATCTTATTTCTTGCTTGCTTGGGTATACCACTGCTGTTTTTACAGGTTCCCATTTCAAAAACAAGAGAACTCCCATTGTTTTGTTGCTTATGTTGTGATTTCTCTGCAACCTGTGATACTCCTATGCCTGATTCTAAAAGTTTCAGACCTAACTACAAGTTTCTCTGTCTTTAGTTTCTTCCAATCTGGGATATTCATATGCTTGATTCTAAAGTTTCAGATATAACTGCAAGTTTCTCGGTGTATGGTTTCCCCAAAATTTACGATATTTCTGTGACTGATGCTACGGTCTCAAATATAAGGGTCAGCTCTCCTATCTGTGTCTCCCTGTTGTGTCTACTATTTCTGTTATTCATTCCAATGCTTTTGCTTTAAAGACACATTTCCTCTTTACTGGTTTTCTTGGGAAGGTTGGTTCCCCAATGTCTGAAGCTATGGCTCCCACTTTGAAAACAGTCTTGAGCAACAAATGTGAGCACGGTACCATTGATTCTTCAGAGATTCTCAAAATAAAGAGAAAGAAGAAAGGAGGTGTTACAGTGGAAGTTGCAGAAGGAATTGAGGATGACCCTTCAACATCAGGAAAACCTGCGTTAGAAAGGGACAGAGATATGCTGCAGCCTAAGGCGACTCACAAAATCATCCCTAGAATAGTGGAAAAGAAAGAGGATGCCTTTAATCAGGGTTAAAAAAACCTTAACCCAAGCACCTCAATCCACAGGGAATAAGATAGAGGCAATCTATGTACAACTAAATAAAGAGCAAAAGGCCAAGGCTGCACCACAGAAGTGTCTGTCCACAGTAACTGCTAAATGTGTATTACAGGAGAAAGAAAAGCATCAGTTGGAGAGTGACCTGGTTATCATGTCAAGTAAGCTGGAGAAAGCATACACTGATGCTGAGGTTCATTACTGATGGACAAGAGTTTCATTGATCGAGTGGGCACAGAGCTTGCAACCTCTCAATAGGAGGTTCACATGCGTAGTACAGAGCTCCACAGGAATTTCACAGGCTTAGTATAAAGCTGGAAGCCTCCCAGAAGGAGATGTATTACTTAAACACAGAGATACGTTCTGTGAGAGAGATCTTGTCATGGGAGAGCGGGGTTGGCCCGGTATTAAAGGGGTTACACCCCATTTGGCCACCCCCCTGTTCTCACCTGGGAGGCGAGGGGTTAACTGGAATGATGTCCAGAACGGTAGTTATGCCCCTGCTTCAGCACCAACTGTGTATCCCCCTGGGAATATGTATTGTTCCCATTCCTGTGTCTGCACCAACACATACACTGGGATCTATGCGGGAGGGTAAGGGTTAATGTTAATTCTGTGTTTATGGCCCTTTGTCCCTTTTCCCGCCTTTGCAGGCTCCATTTTGCAGTTTCTCCATAGGTCGCCATGGGGGCTCAATGCAATCCTATGGAGATTCCGGCGATTTGGGCCCGTTTCCGTAGAAGACCTGCAGGTGGCGCTCGAGAGGAGGAGCGGCGGTTCCCCATTGAAAGTGCATGGAGTAATGCATTTCAATGGGGATTCCTGGAAGCCGACCTCCGGAGACGAGCTGGCAGCCAGCCAGACCGCAAAACGGTGATTAGAATAATGTCCACCCCTGTGGGCAGGAATGACTTTGCCTCTCAAATTAGGTGGCAAAGGGTCATTGGGTGGAGGTAATTGATGTCCAATGCCTGACACCCTCTGTGAACGTATAGGGCTGGAATCCCATATAAACCAGTGTAAACCCTATACCCATTGTCTTCCGTGTCATTCGTGATGTCTTCATTTGGAACCTGTATTGCTGAATGAATTGCCAATCCTGTACCTGATTGCTTCATTGTCCAACCCTTAAGTAAGTGCTATTTCTTGTTTGTTATTTGCATCAACTTGTGTGTTCTCCTTCTTTAAGGAATAAACTATATTTATTATATCTAAGTCGTGTTCAATTCAACCCAGATATTTTCATTAATTGAGTGTTTTTTATATATATTCTGATGGTATTTTGCACTCACTACAACTATACCTCTACTGACATATGAGGATCAATGGAGGATCCTTTCCGGGTTGAGCTGCAGTTCTATAAAGGGCCAGTATAATATTGCTATCTGGTTTTACATTAATAGTTGTATTGCTTATATTTATCACACCTACTACCTATGGGTTTCTATGTTTAAGGGGAGCGCCGCAGTTAAAACCTTCTAACAGTCAGTACACCCAGGAGAAAAAAACTGGAAAAGGCAAGCTGCTGGGACCCTAGAGAAGGAATTGGCAGAGCTGCAAAACGTAATGAAGGAATGTGTGGAAGCAAGTTCAGAATGAGCATAGTGGGGAGATGAAGGCCCTGAGAGGAGAATTGCAGGATGCACTCAACCAGGGGTCTCTCACCAAGGAGTGGAACTTGCAGCCAAGCCTGGAAGTGGAAGAGCTAAAGCTGACAGCTGAACACACATCCCAGCAGCTCACAGCGCTACACGCGCAGATCCCTGAGCTCAAGATACAGCTCGCCAACATGGAATAGAGAGAAGAATTGTCTGTCAAGTGGCCGGCCTGTCACTGTGCTATGAGTCCAAAATGGCCGATGCCTGCGAATTGCTGGACCACACAGCCTGTGAGAAGGCTCAGTTGCAGTTGGAGCTGGACACGGTCCAGAAGGAGAACCGGCAGCTGCAGGTCAGAAACAGAGAAAAGGAAACAGATTTGAGCCTTGCTCTGAGTCAGCTGGGAGATGTGGAATTGCAACTCAACTCCATAAAAGCTGAACGTGCAACTGCATTGAGTGGGAAAAGAAATGCAGAAGGACAACTTCAAGAGCTGAAAACTCAAATAGCTGGTCTTAAATGCTCATTAAGTGATACCACAAAATGGCAGGAGACTAGGACAGTAGAAACAGATTCCGGACATCAGACAGAATTCAGAGACAAGCTGCAGAGACTTTGCATTACCTGAGCAAGGGTAACCAGGAACAGACATTTGGAGCTAAATTGGAGTCTGAAAAGATGAAGTTGGAGACAGAGATTCCACAACTAAAAGAGATATGTTTGTCACAAAAAGAGACCACGGAAAGTGAACTCAATATCCTCACTGACTCGTGTTAAGAGCCTGATGCACCCGTTCCTGATGCCAATGTTCCTGATGTCCACGCCCCTGCGATTACGTTAAACGTACCCATCAGCAAGTTCCTTGCAACGCCTGATGTACTGGTTACTGGTTCCTGTGCTGTCACTGTGGGGACAAATACCTTGCCCATCAATAGACCACAGGAGAAGAGCCATCTTCAGTCAGCTTTCCATTAAGGATATCCTTCTGATCCGGGAAGATCGCCCAGAGGACCTCCCTGGAGAGGGGGGAGAAATGTCAGGAAATAGTCCTGACATATTTTCCTAAATCCCTCTCTCCCAGTTCCTTTCCCTGTCCACTGGGTGTGCTGCTATTTTCTGTCTGCTCTGGGGATCAGTGTTAGAGTCCTGTATATTATTAAAGGCAATTGCTGGTAATCTGGCGTGTCCCTGTTTGTTCCCTGCTCCATGGTCTCAGTACCTGCTCCCCTGTCCTTCTCCTGCCTTCCTGTTGCCATACCCTGACAATCGTGCTTGCCGCCTGCCACCAACTTCAGCCTTTGACCCCAACAATCCTTGCCTGCTCCCCGCTGTTCCCGGCCACCGCGGTCCTACCCACTCCAGGAATTTTCCGTGACATAAGGAAAAAGCTGAGGTATTAAACAAATTCTTTGCCTCTGTGTTTACCAGGGAAGAATCAAGTTCAATAGTAGTGCCGCAGGAGGAAGCCACAACCTCCATATTAATGAGCAATTGGTTAACTGAGGAAGAAATTCATAAGCGACTTGAAAACATTAAAGTAAATAAGGCACCTGGCCCCGATGGCATACATCCAAGAGTTTTCAAGGAGTTAAGCTCAGTAATAGCCAAATTATTACATTTAATTATTACATTTAATATTCAAGGACTCCATTTCCACAGGCTCAGTACCACAAGATTGGCATAAAGCAGATGTGGTGCTTATATCTAAAAAGGGAGCTACTGCTGCGGCACAGTTTATTCGAGCATTTGCCCGTTCTGTGCCGCAGCAGTAGCCTGGCGCGCGCCCGAGTGTGACGGGCGCGCGCCGAAGCAGCGGAAGAGCGCCCTCCGATCGGGGCGCTCTCCCTACCGCTGCCGGGTCCGCCGGGTCCCCCGGAACCCCCTGCCGCTGTCCCGCGATCGCGGGACACCAGGGCTCCCTCGGGGAGCCCTGGACGCGCGTGCAGGGGGCGCAGGCTCCCGAAGACGCGTGACCGCGCGTCTATGACGCGCGGCACGCCGAGGGGCGGCCACTAGCAAGCCGGGAAATCTCCCGGCTTGCGGATCTGGCCGCACTGCGATAAAGTGTGTCGCCAGTGTAGATCACAACCGGGGAATTACAGACCTGTAAGCCTGACTTCAATAGTGGGGAAACTACTTGAAGGTTTAATACGGGATAATATTCAGGAATACCTAATGGAAAACAAAATGATTAGTAATAGTCAGCATGGATTTATGAAGGATAGATCTTGTCAAACTAACCTTATTTGTTTCTTTGAGGAGATGAGTAGGAATTTAGACCAGGGTAATGCAGTTGATGTGGTCTACTTAGATTTTGCAAAGGCTTTTGATACGGTTTCACACAAGAGGTTGGTGTACAAAATAAAGCAAATTGGACTCAGTAATAATATATGCACCTGGATTGAAAACTGGTTAAAGGACAGACAACAGAGGGTTGTCATAAATGGAACTTTTTCAGATTGGGCTAAAGTCGTGAGTGGAGTACCTCAGGGATCGGTACTGGGACCCCTGCTTTTTAACTTGTTTATTAATGACCTTGAGGTTGGGATCGAGAGCAAAGTCTCCATCTTTGCTGATGATACTAAATTGTGTAAGGTAATAGAATCAGAGCAGGATGTAATTTCTCTTCAGAAGGACATGGAGAGACTGGGAACTTGGGCAGGTAAATGGAAAATGAGGTTTAATACAGATAAATGTAAGGCATTTGGGATACAAGAATAAACAGGCGACTTACAAATTAAATGGAGATATATTGGGGGTATCCTTGATGGAGAATGATTTAGGAGTGCTTGTAGACAGCAGGCTTAGCAATAGTGCCCAATGTCATGCAGTAGTTGCAAAGGCAAACAAGATCTTATCTTGCATTCAATGGGCAATGGATGGAAGGGAAGTAAACATAATTATGCCCCTTTACAAAGCATTAGTAAGACGACAATTTTGGGCACCACGCCTTAGAAAAGATATTAGCGAACTAGAGAGTGCAGAGAAGAGCCACCAAACTAATAAAGGGGAGGGACAATCTAACTTATGAGGAGAGGCTAGCTAAATTAGATGTATTTACATTAGAAAAGAGGCGTCTAAGAGGGGATATGATAACTATATACAAATATATTCAGGGACAATACAAGGAGCTTTCAAAAGAACTATTCATCCCATGGGCAGTACAAAGGACTCGGGCCATCCCTTAAGGTTGGAGGAAAGGAGATTTCACCAGCAACAAAGAAAAGGGTTCTTTACAGTAAGGGCAGTTAAAATGTGGGATTCATTACCCATGGAGACTGTGATGGCAGAAACAATAGATTTGTTCAAAAAAAGGTTGGACATCTATTTAGAAAGGAAAGGTATATAGGGATATACCAAATAAGTATACATGGGAAGGATGTTGATCCAGGGATTAATCCGATTGCCAATTCTTGGAGTCAGGAAGGAATTAATTTTCCCCCTTAATGGGTTTTTTTGTTAGCCTTCCTCTGGATCAATAAGTAAGTATAGATATAGGATAAAGTATCTGTTGTCTAAATTTAGCATAGGTTGAACTTGATGGACGTACGTCTTTCTTCAACCTCATCTACTAAGTAACTAAATACAGTAAACACACACACACAATTACAATATAATGTATAACATGTAACCAGTATAGTGTAACACAGCGATGCGCAAACAGGCGCAAACAGGCGATGTCAAATGACGCCCGTTACCATGGAGACTTGATGTCAAATGATGCCGCAAGTCACGTGACATCACATGACCCCGCAGCGTCATTTGACGCATCATTAGAGGCGAGGGGGGGTGCGACCGAGGATGCAGCAGGTAAGGGGGCGCAGGGAGTTTGCACACCGCTGGTGGAACATACTGTGCCCTATATGTGTATATCTTTATACTTCTATAAACACTCATCCTACATATGTAATATTTATGTGCTGTTAGAAACACGGATCCTGGGTGGTTGTGTAACTCCTGTAGTGCACGATTTCTGTTTCTCAATGCTGGTGACCTCTTAAGTTCCTTGTCCCGGCTCTTTGTACTTTACAAACATCGGTAGATATGACACAAAAACCACAGTAACCACTGCTATCGCAGCCTGCACCCAGCACCCTGCATCCTCCCCCCACCTGAACCCTGCCCCTAGCTCTGAGCACCCAGCACTGAGCACCCTGCACCCAGCACCCTGCATCCTCCCCCCCCCGAACCCTGCCCCTAGCTCTGAGCACCCAGCACTGAGCACCCTGCACCCAGCATCCTCCCCCCCCGAACCCTGCCCCTAGCTCTGAGTACCCAGCACTGAGCACCCTGAACCCAGCACTGAGCACCCAGCACCCTGCATCCTCCCCCACCCGAACCCTGCCCCTAGCTCTGAGCACCCAGCACTGAGCACCCTGCACCCAAAACTGAGCACCCAGCACTGAGCACCTAGTAACCTGCCCCCAGCACAGAACCCTCTGCCCCCAGCTCTGAGTACCCCACACTGAGCATCCTGCAAACAGCACTGAGCACCCTGTCCCCAGCACTGAGCACCCTGCTCCCAGCACTGAACACCCTGCCCCCAGTACTGAGCACCCTGCCCCCAGCACTGATCACCCTGCCCCCAGCACTGAGCACCCTGCCCCCAGCACTGAGCACCCTGCCCCCAGCACTGAGCACCCTGCCCCCAGCACAGAGCACCCTGCCCCCAGCACAGAGCACCCTGCCCCCAGCACAGAGCACCCTGCCCCCAGCACAGAGCACCCTGCACCCAGCACTGAGCACCTTGCCCCCAGCACTGAGCACCCTGCCCCCAGCACTGAGCACCCTGACCACAGCACAGAGCACCCTGCCCCCAGCACAGAGCACCCTGCCCCCAGCACAGAGCACCCTGCCCCCAGCACTGAGCACCCTGCCCCCAGCACTGAGCACCCTGCCCCCAGCACTGAGCACCCTGCCCCCAGCACTGAGCACCCTGCCCCCAGCACTGAGCACCCTGCCCCCAGCACAGAGCACCCTGCCCCCAGCACAGAGCACCCTGCCCCCAGCACTGAGCACCCTGACCCCAGCACTGAGCACCCTGCCCCCAGCACTGAGCACCCTGCCCCCAGCACTGAGCACCCTGCCCCCAGCACAGAGCACCCTGCTCCCAGCACTGAGCACCCTGCCCCCAGCACAGAGCACCCTGCCCCCAGCACAGAGCACCCTGCCCCCAGCACTGAGCACCCTGCCCCCAGCACAGAGCACCCTGCCCCCAGCACAGAGCACCCTGCCCCCAGTACTGATCACCCTGCCCCCAGCACTGAGCACCCTGCCCCCAGCACTGAGCACCCTGCCCCCAGCACTGAGCACCCTGCCCCCAGCACTGAGCACCCTGCCCCTAGCACTGATCCCCCAGCACTGAGCACCCTGCCCCCAGCACAGAGCACCCTGCCCCCAGCACTGAGCACCCTGCCCCCAGCACAGAGCACCCTGCCCCCAGCACTGAGCACCCTGCCCCCAGTACAGAGCACCCTGCCCCCAGCACAGAGCACCCTGCCCCCAGCACAGAGCACCCTGCCCCCAGCACAGAGCACCCTGCCCCCAGCACAGAGCACCCTGCCCCCAGCACTGAGCACCCTGCCCCCAGCACTGAGCACCCTGCCCCCAGCACTGAGCACCCTGCCCCCAGCACAGAGCACCCTGCCCCCAGCACAGAGCACCCTGCCCCCAGCACTGATCACTCTGCCCCCAGCACAGAGCACCCAGCCCCCAGCACTGAGCACCCTGCCCCCAGCACTGTGCACCCTGCCCCCAGCACTGAGCACCCTGCCCCCAGCACTGAGCACCCTGCCCCCAGCACAGAGCACCCTGCCCCCAGCACTGAGCACCCTGCCCCCAGCACAGAGCACCCTGCCCCCAGCACTGAGCACCCTGCTCCCAGCACTGAGCACCCTGCCCCCAGCACTGAGCACCCTGCCCCCAGCACTGAGCACCCTGTCCCCAGCACTGAGCACCCTGTCCCCAGCACTGAGCACCCTGCCCCAGCACTGATCACCCTGCCCCCAGCACTGAGCACCCTGCCCCCAGCACTGATCACCCTGCCCCCAGCACTGAGCACCCTGCCCCCAGCACTGAGCACCCTGCCCCCAGCACTGAGCTCCCTGTCCCCAGCACTGAGCACCCTGCCCCCAGCACTGAGCACCCTGCCCCCAGCACTGAGCACCCTGCCCCCAGCACTGATCACCCTGCCCCCAGCACTGAGCACCCTGCCCCCAGCACAGAGCACCCTGCCCCCAGCACTGAGCACCCTGCCCCCAGCACAGAGCACCCTGCCCCCAGCACTGAGCACCCTGCCCCCTGCACTGAGCACCCTGCCCCCAGCACTGAGCACCCTGCCCCCAGCACAGAGCACCCTGCCCCCAGTACTGAGCACCCTGCCCCCAGCACTGAGCACCCTGTCCCCAGCACAGAGCACCCTGCCCCCAGCACAGAGCACCCTGCCCCCAGCACTGATCACCCTGCCCCCAGCACTGAGCACCCTGCCCCCAGCACTGAGCACCCTGCCCCCAGCACTGAGCACCCTGCCCCCAGCACTGAGCACCCTGCCCCCAGCACTGAGCACCCTGCCCCCAGCACTGAGCACCCTGCCCCCAGCACAGAGCACCCTGCCCCCAGCACAGAGCACCCTGCCCCCAGCACAGAGCACCCTGCCCCCAGCACTGAGCACCCTGCCCCCAGCACAGAGCACCCTGCCCCCAGCACTGAGCACCCTGCCCCATGCACTGAGCACCCTTCCCCCAGCACTGAGCACCCTGCCCCCAGCACTGATCACCCTTCCCCCAGCACTGAGCACCCTGCCCCCAGCACAGAGCACCCAGCTCCCAGCACTGAGCACCCTGCCCCCAGCACTGAGCACCCTGTCCCCAGCACAGAGCACCCTGCCCCCAGCACTGAGCACTCTGCCCCCAGCACTGAGCACCCTGCCCCCAGCACAGAGCACCCTGCCCCCAGAACTGAGCACCCTGCCCCCAGCACAGAGCACCCTGCCCCCAGCACTGAGCACCCTTCCCCCAGCACTGAGCACCCTGCCCCCAGCACAGAGCACCCTGCCCCCAGCACAGAGCACCCTGTCCCCAGCACTGAGCACCCTGCCCCCAGCACAGAGCACCCTGCCCCCAGCACAGAGCACCCTGCCCCCAGCACAGAGCACCCTGTCCCCAGCACTGAGCACCCTGCCCCCAGCACAGAGCACCCTGCCCCCAGCACAGAGCACCCTGCCCCCAGCACTGAGCACCCTGCCCCCAGCACAGAGCACCCTGCCCCCAGCACTGAGCACCCTGCCCCCAGCACTGAGCACCCTGCCCCCAGCACAGAGCACCCTGCCCCAGCACTGAGCACCCTGCCCCCAGCACTGAGCACCCTGTCCCCAGCACAGAGCACCCTGCCCCCAGCACAGAGCACCCTGCCCCCAGCACTGAGCACCCTGCCCCCAGCACTGAGCACCCTGCCCCCAGCACTGAGCACCCTGCCCCCAGCACTGAGCACCCTGTCCCCAGCACAGAGCACCCTGCCCCCAGCACTGAGCACCCTGCCCCCAGCACAGAGCACCCTGCCCCCAGCACTGAGCACCCTGCCCCCAGCACTGAGCACCCTGCCCCCAGAACTGAGCACCCTGTCCCCAGCACAGAGCACCCTTCCCCCAGCACAGAGCACCCTGCCCCCAGCACTGTGCACCCTTCCCCCAGCACTGAGCACCCTGCCCCCAGCACAGAGCACCCTTCCCCCAGCACTGAGCACCCTGCCCCCAGCACTGAGCACCCTGCCCCCAGCACAGAGCACCCTGTCCCCAGCACTGAGCACCCTGCCCCCAGCACAGAGCACCCTGCCCCCAGCACTGAGCACCCTGCCCCCAGCACAGAGCACCCTGCCCCCAGCACAGAGCACCCTGCCCCCAGCACAGAGCACACTGCCCCCAGCACTGAGCACCCTGCCCCCAGCACAGAGCACCCTGCCCCCAGCACAGAGCACCCTGCCCCCAGCACTGAGCACCCTGCCCCCAGCACTGAGCACCCTTCCCCCAGCACTGAGCACCCTGCCCCCAGCACTGATCACCCTTCCCCCAGCACTGATCACCCTGCCCCCAGCACAGAGCACCCAGCTCCCAGCACTGATCACCCTGCACCCAGCACAGAGCACCCTGCCCCCAGCACTGAGCACCCTGCCCCAGCACTGAGCACCCTGCCCCCAGCACTGAGCACCCTGTCCCCAGCACTGAGCACCCTGCCCCCAGCACTGAGCACCCTGCCCCCAGCACTGAGCACCCTGCCCCCAGCACTGAGCACCCTGTCCCAGCACTGAGCACCCTGCCCCCAGCACAGAGCACCCTGCCCCCAGCACAGAGCACCCTGCCCCCAGCACTGAGCACCCTGCCCCCAGCACTGAGCACCCTGCCCCCAGCACTGAGCACCCTGCCCCCAGCACTGAGCACCCTGTCCCCAGCACAGAGCACCCTGCCCCCAGCACTGAGCACCCTGCTCCCAGCACAGAGCACCCTGCCCCCAGCACTGTGCACCCTTCCCCCAGCACTGAGCACCCTGCCCCCAGCACAGAGCACCCTTCCCCCAGCACTGAGCACCCTGCCCCCAGCACTGAGCACCCTGCCCCCAGCACAGAGCACCCTGTCCCCAGCACTGAGCACCCTGCCCCCAGCACAGAGCACCCTGCCCCCAGCACAGAGCACCCTGCCCCCAGCACTGAGCACCCTGCCCCCAGCACTGAGCACCCTGCCCCCAGCACTGAGCACCCTGCCCCTAGATCTGAGCACCCTGCCCCCAGCACTGAGCACCCTGCCCCCAGCACTGAGCACCCTGCCCCCAGCACTGAGCACCCTGCCCCCAGCACTGAGCACCCTGCCCCCAGCACTGAGCACCCTGCCCAAAGCACTGAGCACCCTGCCCAAAGCACTGAGCACCCTGCCCCCAGCACAGAGCACCCTGCCCCCAGCATTGAGCACCCTGCCCCCAGCACTGAGCACCCTGCCCCCAGCACAGAGCACCCTGCCCCCAGCACAGAGCACCCTGCCCCCAGCACTGAGCACCCTGCCCCCCAGCACAGAGCACCCTGCCCCCAATACTGAGCACCCTGCCCCCAGCACTGAGCACCCTGCCCCAAGCACTGAGCACCCTGCCCCCAGCACTGAGCACCCTGGCCCCAGCACTGAGCACCCTGCCCCCAGCACTGAGCACCCTGCCCCCAGCACTGAGCACCCTGCCCCCAGCACTGAGCACCCTGCCCCTAGATCTGAGCACCCTGCCCCCAGCACTGAGCACCCTGCCCCCAGCACTGAGCACCCTGCCCCCAGCACTGAGCACCCTGCCCCCAGCACAGAGCACCCTGCCCCCAGCACTGAGCACCCTGCCCCCAGCACTGAGCACCCTGTCCCCAGCACAGAGCACCCTGCCCCCAGCACTGAGCACCCTGTCCCCAGCACAGAGCACCCTGCCCCCAGCACAGAGCACCCTGCCCCCAGCACTGAGCACCCTGCCCCTAGATCTGAGCACCCTGCCCCCAGCACAGAGCACCCTGCCCCCAGCACTGAGCACCCTGCCCCCAGCACAGAGCACCCTGCCCCCAGCACTGAGCACCCTGCCCCCAGCACTGAGCACCCTGCCCCCAGCACAGAGCACCCTGCCCCCAGCACTGAGCACCCTGCCCCCAGCACTGAGCACCTTGTCCCCAGCACAGAGCACCCTGCCCCCAGCACAGAGCACCCTGCCCCCAGCACTGAGCACCCTGACCCCAGCACAGAGCACCCTGCCCCCAGCACCGAGCACCCTGCCCCCTGCACTGAGCACCCTGCCCCCAGCACTGAGCACCCTGCCCCCAGCACAGAGCACTCTGCCCCCAGTACTGAGCACCCAGCCCCCAGCACTGAGCACCCTGTCCCCAGCACAGAGCACCCTGCCCCCAGCACAGAGCACCCTGCCCCCAGCACTGATCACCCTGCCCCCAGCACTGAGCACCCTGCCCCCAGCACTGAGCACCCTGCCCCCAGCACTGAGCACCCTGCCCCCAGCACTGAGCACCCTGCCCCCAGCACAGAGCACCCAGCCCCCAGCACAGAGCACCCTGCCCCCAGCACAGAGCACCCTGCCCCCAGCACTGAGCACCCTGCCCCCAGCACAGAGCACCCTTCCCCCAGCACTGAGCACCCTTCCCCCAGCACTGAGCACCTGCCCCCAGCACTGATCACCCTTCCCCCAGCACTGAGCACCCTGCCCCCAGCACAGAGCACCCAGCTCCCAGCACTGATCACCCTGCACCCAGCACAGAGCACCCTGCCCCCAGCACTGAGCACCCTGCCCCCAGCACTGAGCACCCTGTCCCCAGCACTGAGCACCCTGCCCCCAGCACTGAGCACCCTGCCCCCAGCACTGATCACCCTGCCCCCAGCACAGAGCACCCTGCCCCCAGCACTGAGCACCCTGCCCCCAGCACAGAGCACCCTGCCCCCAGCACTGAGCACCCTGCTCCCAGCACTGAGCACCCTGCCCCCAGCACTGAGCACCCTGCCCCCAGCACTGAGCACCCTGTCCCCAGCACTGAGCACCCTGTCCCCAGCACTGAGCACCCTGCCCCCAGCACTGAGCACCCTGCCCCCAGCACTGAGCACCCTGCCCCCAGCACTGAGCACCCTGCCCCCAGCACTGAGCTAGACACACAGCGCTTAATACTGCGCCAGACACACAGCGTTCAATACTGCGCCAGACACAGCGCTCAATACTGCGCCAGACACAGCGCTCAATACTGCACCAGACACAGCGCTCAATACTGCGCCAGACACGCAGCGCTCAATACTGCGCCAGACACGCAGCGCTCAATACTGTGCCAGACACACAGCGCTCAATACTGCACCAGACACACAGCGCTCAATACTGCGCCAGACACGCAGCGCTCAATACTGCGCCAGACACAGCGCTCAATACTGCGCCAGACACACAGCGCTCAATACTGCGCCAGACACGCAGCGTTCAATACTGCACCAGACACAGCGCTCAATACTGCGCCAGACACGCAGCGCTCAATACTGCGCCAGACACACAGCGCTCAATACTGTGCCAGACACAGCGCTCAATACTGTGCCAGACACGCAGCGCTCAATACTGCGCCAGACACACAGCGCTCAATACTGCGCCAGACACGCTGCGCTCAATACTGCGCCAGACACAGCGCTCAATACTGCGCCAGACACGCAGCGCTCAATACTGCACCAGACACAGCGCTCAATACTGCGCCAGACACACAGCGCTCAATACTGCGCCAGACACGCATTGCTCAATACTGCACCAGACACAGCGCTCAATACTGCACCAGACACGCAGCGCTCAATACTGCACCAGACACAGCGCTCAATACTGTGCCAGACACGCAGCGCTCAATACTGCGCCAGACACGCATTGCTCAATACTGCACCAGACACACAGCGCTCAATACTGTGCCAGACACGCAGCGCTCAATACTGCGCCAGACACAGCGCTCAATACTGCGCCAGACACACAGCGCTCAATACTGCGCCAGACACAGCGCTCAATACTGCGCCAGACACACAGCGCTCAATACTGCGCCAGACACAGCGCTCAATACTGTGCCAGACACGCAGCGCTCAATACTGCGCCAGACACACAGCGCTCAATACTGTGCCAGACACGCAGCGCGCAATACTGCGCCAGACACACAGCGCTCAATACTGCGCCAGACACAGCGTTCAATACTGCACCAGACACACAGCGCTCAATACTGCGCCAGACACGCAGCGCTCAATACTGCGCCAGACACACAGCGCTCAATACTGCGCCAGACACACAGCGCTCAATACTGCGCCAGACACGCTGCGCTCAATACTGCACCAGACACAGCGCTCAATACTGCGCCAGCCATGCAGTGCTCAATACTGCGCCAGACACAGCGCTCAATACTGTGCCAGACACGCAGCGCTCAATACTGCGCCAGACACGCATTGCTCAATACTGCACCAGACACACAGCGCTCAATACTGTGCCAGACACGCAGCGCTCAATACTGCGCCAGACACAGCGCTCAATACTGCGCCAGACACACAGCGCTCAATACTGCACCAGACACACAGCGCTCAATACTGCGCCAGACACGCAGCGCTCAATACTGCGCCAGACACAGCGCTCAATACTGCGCCAGACAACACAGCGCTCAATACTGCGCCAGACACGCAGCGTTCAATACTGCACCAGACACAGCGCTCAATACTGCGCCAGACACGCAGCGCTCAATACTGCGCCAGACACACAGCGCTCAATACTGTGCCAGACACAGCGCTCAATACTGTGCCAGACACGCAGCGCTCAATACTGCGCCAGACACACAGCGCTCAATACTGCGCCAGACACGCTGCGCTCAATACTGCGCCAGACACAGCGCTCAATACTGCGCCAGACACGCAGCGCTCAATACTGCACCAGACACAGCGCTCAATACTGCGCCAGACACACAGCGCTCAATACTGCGCCAGACACGCAGCGCTCAATACTGCACCAGACACAGCGCTCAATACTGCGCCAGACACGCATTGCTCAATACTGCACCAGACACAGCACTCAATATTGCCCCAGACACGCAGCGCTCAATACTGCGCCAGACACGCATTGCTCAATACTGCGCCAGACACGCAGCGCTCAATACTGCGCCAGACACGCATTGCTCAATACTGCGCCAGACACACAGCGCTCAATACTGCGCCAGACACGCATTGCTCAATACTGCACCAGACACAGCGCTCAATACTGCACCAGACACGCAGCGCTCAATACTGCACCAGACACAGCGCTCAATACTGTGCCAGACACGCAGCGCTCAATACTGCGCCAGACACGCATTGCTCAATACTGCACCAGACACACAGCGCTCAATACTGTGCCAGACACGCAGCGCTCAATACTGCGCCAGACACAGCGCTCAATACTGCGCCAGACACACAGCGCTCAATACTGCGCCAGACACAGCGCTGAATACTGCGCCAGACACACAGCGCTCAATACTGCGCCAGACACAGCGCTCAATACTGTGCCAGACACGCAGCGCTCAATACTGCGCCAGACACACAGCGCTCAATACTGTGCCAGACACGCAGCGCGCAATACTGCGCCAGACACACAGCGCTCAATACTGCGCCAGACACAGCGTTCAATACTGCACCAGACACACAGCGCTCAATACTGCGCCAGACACGCAGCGCTCAATACTGCGCCAGACACACAGCGCTCAATACTGCGCCAGACACACAGCGCTCAATACTGCGCCAGACACGCTGCGCTCAATACTGCACCAGACACAGCGCTCAATACTGCGCCAGCCATGCAGTGCTCAATACTGCGCCAGACACAGCGCTCAATACTGTGCCAGACACGCAGCGCTCAATACTGCGCCAGACACGCATTGCTCAATACTGCACCAGACACACAGCGCTCAATACTGTGCCAGACACGCAGCGCTCAATACTGCGCCAGACACAGCGCTCAATACTGCGCCAGACACACAGCGCTCAATACTGCGCCAGACACGCATTGCTCAATACTGCACCAGACACACAGCGCTCAATACTGTGCCAGACACGCAGCGCTCAATACTGCGCCAGACACAGCGCTCAATACTGCGCCAGACACACAGCGCTCAATACTGCGCCAGACACAGCGCTCAATACTGCGCCAGACACACAGCGCTCAATACTGCGCCAGACACAGCGCTCAATACTGTGCCAGACACGCAGCGCTCAATACTGCGCCAGACACACAGCGCTCAATACTGTGCCAGACACGCAGCGCTCAATACTGCGCCAGACACACAGCGCTCAATACTGCGCCAGACACAGCGTTCAATACTGCACCAGACACACAGCGCTCAATACTGCGCCAGACACGCAGCGCTCAATACTGCGCCAGACACACAGCGCTCAATACTGCGCCAGACACACAGCGCTCAATACTGCGCCAGACACGCTGCGCTCAATACTGCACCAGACACAGCGCTCAATACTGCGCCAGACATGCAGTGCTCAATACTGCGCCAGACACAGCGCTCAATACTGCGCCAGACACGCAGCACTCAATACTGCGCCAGACACGCAGCGCTCAATACTGCGCCAGACACAATGCGCTCAATACTGCGCCAGACACACAGCGCTCAATACTGCGCCAGACACGCAGCACTCAATACTGCACCAGACACGCAGTGCTCAATACTGCGCCAGACACAGCGCTCAATACTGCACCAGACACGCAGCGCTCAATACTGCGCCAGACACAGCGCTCAATACTGCGCCAGACACGCAGCGCTCAATACTGCGCCAGACACGCAGCGCTCAATACTGCGCCAGACACACAGCGCTCAATACTGCGCCAGACACGCAGCGCTCAATACTGAGCCAGACACGCAGCGCTCAATACTGCGCCAGACACGCAGCGCTCAATACTGTGCCAGACACGCAGTGCTCAATACTGCGCCAGACACACAGCGCTCAATACTGCGCCAGACACACAGCGCTCAATACTGCGCCAGACACACAGCGCTCAATATTGCGCCAGACACAGCGCTCAATACTGCGCCAGACACGCAGCACTCAATACTGCGCCAGACACACAGCGCTCAATACTGCGCCAGACACAGCGCTCAATACTGCGCCAGACACACAGTGCTCAATACTGCACCAGACACGCAGCGCTCAATACTGCGCCAGACACACAGCGCTCAATACAGCGCCAGACACAGCGCTCAATACTGCGCCAGACACAGCGCTCAATACTGCGCCAGACACACAGTGCTCAATACTGCACCAGACACGCAGCGCTCAATACTGCGCCAGACACACAGCGCTCAATACTGCGCCAGACACACAGCGCTCAATACTGCACCAGACACGCAGCGCTCAATACTGCACCAGGCACAGCGCTCAATACTGCGCCAGACACACAGCGCTCAATACTGCGCCAGACACGCAGCACTCAATACTGCGCCAGACACACAGCGCTCAATACTGCGCCAGACACAGCACTCAATACTGCGCCAGACACGCAGCGCTCAATACTGCGCCAGACACGCAGCGCTCAATCCTGTGCCAGACACACAGCGCTCAATACTGCGCCAGATACGCAGCACTCAATACTGCACCAGACATGCAGTGCTCAATACTGCGCCAGACACGCAGCGCTTAATACTGCACCAGACACGCAGCGCTCAATACTGCGCCAGACACGCAGCGCTCAATACTGCACCAGACACGCAGCGCTCAATACTGCGCCAGACACGCAGCGCTCAATACTGTGCCAGACACAGCACTCAATACTGCACCAGACACGCAGCGCTCAATACTGCGCCAGACACGCAGCGCTCAATACTGCGCCAGACACGCAGCGCTCAATACTGCACCAGACACGCATTGCTCAATATTGCGCCAGACATGCAGTGCTCAATATTGCACCAGACACGCATTGCTCAATACTGCGCCAGACACGCAGCGCTCAATACTGTGCCAGACACAGCGCTCAATACTGCACCAGACACGCAGCGCTCAATACTGCGCCAGACACGCAGCGCTCAATACTGCGCCAGACACGCAGCGCTCAATACTGCACCAGACACGCATTGCTCAATACTGCGCCAGACATGCAGTGCTCAATACTGCACCAGACACGCATTGCTCAATACTGCGCCAGACACGCAGCGCTCAATACTGCGCCAGACACACAGCGCTCAATACTGCGCCAGACACACAGCGCTCAATACTGCGCCAGACACAGCGCTCAATACTGCACCAGACACGCAGCGCTCAATACTGCGCCAGACACGCAGCGCTCAATTCTGCGCCAGACACACAGCGCTCAATACTGTGCCAGACACACAGCGCTCAATACTGCGCCAGACACAGCGCTCAATACTGCACCAGACACACAGCGCTCAATACTGTGCCAGACACACAGCGCTCAATACTGCGCCAGACACAGCGCTCAATACTGCGCCAGACACAGCGCTCAATACTGCACCAGACA
This sequence comes from Ascaphus truei, assembly GCF_040206685.1. Classification (NCBI taxonomy): domain Eukaryota; kingdom Metazoa; phylum Chordata; class Amphibia; order Anura; family Ascaphidae; genus Ascaphus; species Ascaphus truei. Next base: position 242,226 of record NW_027456783.1, on the reverse strand, counting down.
CGCAGCGCTCAATACTGCGCCAGACACGCAGCGCTCAATACTGCGCCAGACACGCAGCGCTCAATACTGCACCAGACACAGCGCTCAATACTGCACCAGACACACAGCGCTCAATACTGCGCCAGACACAGCGCTCAATACTGTGCCAGACACGCAGCGCTCAATACTGTGCCAGACACACAGCGCTCAATACTGTGCCAGACACACAGCGCTCAATACTGCGCCAGACACAGCGCTCAATACTGCGCCAGACACAGCGCTCAATACTGCACCAGACACGCAGCGCTCAATACTGCGCCAGACACGCAGCGCTCAATACTGCGCCAGACACACAGCGCTCAATACTGTGCCAGACACACAGCGCTCAATACTGTGCCAGACACACAGCGCTCAATACTGTGCCAGACACAGCGCTCAATACTGCGCCAGACACGCAGCGCTCAATACTGCGCCAGACACACAGCGCTCAATACTGTGCCAGACACAGCGCTTAATACTGCGCCAGACACAGCGCTCAATACTGCACCAGACACGCAGCGCTCAATACTGCGCCAGACACGCAGCGCTCAATACTGCGCCAGACACACAGCGCTCAATACTGTGCCAGACACACAGCGCTCAATACTGCGCCAGACACAGCGCTCAATACTGCACCAGACACGCAGCGCTCAATACTGTGCCAGACACACAGCGCTCAATACTGCACCAGACACGCAGTGCTCAATACTGCACCAGACACGCAGCGCTCAATACTGCGCCAGACACGCAGCGCTCAATACTGCGCCAGACACACAGCGCTCAATACTGCGCCAGACACGCAGCGCTCAATACTGCGCCAGACACGCAGTGCTCAATACTGCACCAGACACACAGCGCTCAATACTGTGCCAGACACAGCGCTCAATACTGCGCCAGACACGCAGCGCTCAATACTGTGCCAGACACAGCGCTCAATACTGCGCCAGACACGCTGCGCTCAATATTGCGCCAGACACAGTGCTCAATACTGCGCCAGACACGCAGCGCTCAATACTGCACCAGACACAGCGCTCAATACTGCGCCAGACACACAGCACTCAATACTGGGCCAGACACAGCGCTCAATACTGCGCCAGACACGCATTGCTCAATACTGCACCAGACACGCAGCGCTCAATACTGCACCAGACACGCAGCGCTCAATACTGCACCAGACACAGCGCTCAATACTGCGCCAGACACGCATTGCTCAATACTGCACCAGACACACAGCGCTCAATACTGTGCCAGACACAGCGCTCAATACTGCGCCAGACACACAGCGCTCAATACTGCACCAGACACAGCGCTCAATACTGCACCAGACACAGCGCTCAATACTGCGCCAGACACGCATTGCTCAATACTGCACCAGACACAGCGCTCAATACTGCACCAGACACGCAGCGCTCAATACTGCACCAGACACAGCGCTCAATACTGCACCAGACACACAGCGCTCAATACTGTGCCAGACACAGCGCTCAATACTGCGCCAGACACACATTGCTCAATACTGCGCCAGACATGCAGTGCTCAATACTGCACCAGACACGCATTGCTCAATACTGCGCCAGACACGCAGCGCTCAATACTGCGCCAGACACACAGCGCTCAATACTGCGCCAGACACACAGCGCTCAATACTGCGCCAGACACAGCGCTCAATACTGCACCAGACACGCAGCGCTCAATACTGCGCCAGACACGCAGCGCTCAATACTGCGCCAGACACACAGCGCTCAATACTGTGCCAGACACACAGCGCTCAATACTGCGCCAGACACAGCGCTCAATACTGCACCAGACACGCAGCGCTCAATACTGCGCCAGACACGCAGCGCTCAATACTGCGCCAGACACACAGCGCTCAATACTGCGCCAGACACGCAGCGCTCAATACTGCGCCAGACACGCAGTGCTCAATACTGCACCAGACACACAGCGCTCAATACTGTGCCAGACACACAGCGCTCAATACTGCGCCAGACACAGCGCTCAATACTGCGCCAGACACAGCGCTCAATACTGCACCAGACACGCAGCGCTCAATACTGCGCCAGACACGCAGCGCTCAATACTGCGCCAGACACACAGCGCTCAATACTGTGCCAGACACACAGCGCTCAATACTGTGCCAGACACAGCGCTCAATACTGCGCCAGACACGCAGCGCTCAATACTGCGCCAGACACACAGCGCTCAATACTGTGCCAGACACAGCGCTCAATACTGCGCCAGACACAGCGCTCAATACTGCACCAGACACGCAGCGCTCAATACTGCGCCAGACACGCAGCGCTCAATACTGCGCCAGACACACAGCGCTCAATACTGTGCCAGACACACAGCGCTCAATACTGCGCCAGACACAGCGCTCAATACTGCACCAGACACGCAGCGCTCAATACTGTGCCAGACACACAGCGCTCAATAATGCACCAGACACGCAGTGCTCAATACTGCACCAGACACGCAGCGCTCAATACTGCGCCAGACACGCAGCGCTCAATACTGCGCCAGACACACAGCGCTCAATACTGCGCCAGACACGCAGCGCTCAATACTGCGCCAGACACGCAGTGCTCAATACTGCACCAGACACACAGCGCTCAATACTGTGCCAGACACAGCGCTCAATACTGCGCCAGACACGCAGCGCTCAATACTGTGCCAGACACAGCGCTCAATACTGCGCCAGACACGCTGCGCTCAATACTGCGCCAGACACAGTGCTCAATACTGCGCCAGACACGCAGCGCTCAATACTGCACCAGACACAGCGCTCAATACTGCGCCAGACACACAGCACTCAATACTGGGCCAGACACAGCGCTCAATACTGCGCCAGACACGCATTGCTCAATACTGCACCAGACACGCAGCGCTCAATACTGCACCAGACACGCAGCGCTCAATACTGCACCAGACACAGCGCTCAATACTGCGCCAGACACGCATTGCTCAATACTGCACCAGACACACAGCGCTCAATACTGTGCCAGACACAGCGCTCAATACTGCGCCAGACACACAGCGCTCAATACTGCACCAGACACAGCGCTCAATACTGCACCAGACACAGCGCTCAATACTGCGCCAGACACGCATTGCTCAATACTGCACCAGACACAGCGCTCAATACTGCACCAGACACGCAGCGCTCAATACTGCACCAGACACAGCGCTCAATACTGCACCAGACACGCATTGCTCAATACTGCACCAGACACACAGCGCTCAATACTGTGCCAGACACAGCGCTCAATACTGCGCTAGACACACAGCGCTCAATATTGCGCCAGACACAGCGCTCAATACTGTGCCAGACACGCAGCGCTCAATACTGCGCCAGACACACAGCGCTCAATACTGCGCCAGACACGCATTGCTCAATACTGCACCAGACACACAGCGCTCAATACTGTGCCAGACACAGCGCTCAATACTGCGCCAGACACAGCGCTCAATACTGCACCAGACACAGCGCTCAATACTGCACCAGACACAGCGCTCAATACTGCGCCAGACACGCATTGCTCAATACTGCACCAGACACAGCGCTCAATACTGCGCCAGACACGCATTGCTCAATACTGCACCAGACACAGCGCTCAATACTGCGCCAGACACGCATTGCTCAATACTGCACCAGACACACAGCGCTCAATACTGCGCCAGACACAGCACTCAATACTGCGCCAGACACACAGCGCTCAATACTGCGCCAGACACAGCGCTCAATACTGCACCAGACACGCTGCGCTCAATACTGCACCAGACACGCAGCGCTCAATACTGCACCAGACGCGCAGCGCTCAATACTGCACCAGACAAGCAGAGCTCAATACTGTGCCAGACACACAGCGCTCAATACTGCGCCAGACAGGCTGCGCTCAATACTGCACCAGACACGCATTGCTCAATACTGCACCAGACACAGCGCTCAATACTGCGCCAGACACGCATTGCTCAATACTGCACCAGACACACAGCGCTCAATACTGTGCCAGACACAGCACTCAATACTGCGCCAGACACACAGCGCTCAATACTGCGCCAGACACAGCGCTCAATACTGTGCCAAACACGCAGCGCTCAATACTACGCCAGACACACAGCGCTCAATAATGTGCCAGACACAGCGCTCAATACTGCGCCAGACACACAGCGCTCAATACTGCGCCAGACACGCAGCGCTCAATACTGCACCAGACACACAGCGCTCAATACTGCGCCAGACACACAGCGCTCAATACTGCGCCAGACACGCAGCGCTCAATACTGCGCCAGACACACAGCGCTCAATACTGTGCCAGACACGCAGCGCTCAATACTGCGCCAGACACGCTGCGCTCAATACTGTGCCAGACACACAGCGCTCAATACTGCGCCAGACACGCAGCGCTCAATACTGCGCCAGACACGCAGCGCTCAATACTGCGCCAGACACGCAGCGCTCAATACTGCGCCAGACACGCTGCGCTCAATACTGTGCCAGACACGCAGCGCTCAATACTGCGCCACACACGCTGCGCTCAATACTGTGCCAGACACACAGCGTTCAGTACTGCGCCAGACACGCAGCGCTCAATACTGCACCAGACACGCAGTGCTCAATACTGTGCCAGACACGCAGCGCTCAATACTGCACCAGACACGCAGCGCTCAATACTGCACCAGACACACAGCGCTCAATACTGTGCCAGACACACAGCGCTCAATACTGCACCAGACAAGCAGCGCTCAATACTGCGCCAGACACGCTGCGCTCAATACTGCACCAGACACGCTGCGCTCAATACTGCACCAGACACGCAGCGCTCAATACTGCACCAGACGCGCAGCGCTCAATACTGCACCAGACAAGCAGCGCTCAATACTGTGCCAGACACACAGCGCTCAATACTGCGCCAGACAGGCTGCGCTCAATAATGTACCAGACACACAGCGCTCAATACTGCGCCAGACACACAGCGCTCAATACTGCACCAGACACACAGCGCTCAATACTGCGCCAGACACGCAGCGCTCAATACTGCGCCAGACACACAGCGCTCAATACTGTGCCAGACACGCAGCGCTCAATACTGCGCCAGACACGCTGCGCTCAATACTGTGCCAGACACACAGCGCTCAATACTGCGCCAGACACGCAGCGCTCAATACTGCGCCAGACACGCAGCGCTCAATACTGCGCCAGACACGCAGCGCTCAATACTGCGCCAGACACGCTGCGCTCAATACTGTGCCAGACACGCAGCGCTCAATACTGCGCCACACACGCTGCGCTCAATACTGTGCCAGACACACAGCGTTCAATACTGCGCCAGACACGCAGCGCTCAATACTGCACCAGACACGCAGTGCTCAATACTGTGCCAGACACGCAGCGCTCAATACTGCACCAGACACGCAGCGCTCAATACTGCACCAGACACACAGCGCTCAATACTGTGCCAGACACACAGCGCTCAATACTGCACCAGACAAGCAGCGCTCAATACTGCGCCAGACACGCTGCGCTCAATACTGCACCAGACACGCTGCGCTCAATACTGCACCAGACACGCAGCGCTCAATACTGCACCAGACGCGCAGCGCTCAATACTGCACCAGACAAGCAGCGCTCAATACTGTGCCAGACACACAGCGCTCAATACTGCGCCAGACAGGCTGCGCTCAATAATGTACCAGACACGCAGCGCTCAATACTGCACCAGACACGCAGCGCTCAATACTGCACCAGACACGCAGCGCTCAATACTGCGCCAGACACGCAGCGCTCAATACTGCACCAGACACAGCGCTCAATACTGCACCAGACACAGCGCTCAATACTGCGCCAGACACGCATTGCTCAATACTGCACCAGACACAGCGCTCAATACTGCGCCAGACACGCATTGCTCAATACTGCACCAGACACACAGCGCTCAATACTGTGCCAGACACACAGCGCTCAATACTGCGCCAGACACAGCGCTCAATACTGCGCCAGACACGCAGCGCTCAATACTGTGCCAGACACACAGCGCTCAATACTGCGCCAGACACGCAGCGCTCAATACTGCACCAGACACACAGCGCTCAATACTGCGCCAGACACAGCGCTCAATACTGCGCCAGACACGCAGCGCTCAATACTGCGCCAGACACACAGCGCTCAATACTGCGCCAGACACGCAGCGCTCAATACTGCACCAGACACGCAGCGCTCAATACTGCGCCAGACACACAGCGCTCAATACTGCGCCAGACACGCTGCTCTCAATACTGCGCCAGACACGCAGCGCTCAATACTGCGCCAGACACACAGCGCTCAATACTGCGCCAGACACACAGCGCTCAATACTGCGCCAGACACACAGCGCTCAATACTGTGCCAGACACGCAGCGCTCAATACTGCGCCAGACACGCTGCGCTCAATACTGTGCCAGACACGCAGCGCTCAATACTGCGCCAGACACGCTGCGCTCAATACTGTGCCAGACACACAGCGTTCAATACTGCGCCAGACACGCAGCGCTCAATACTGCGCCAGACACAGCGTTCAATACTGCGCCAGACACGCAGTGCTCAATACTGCACCAGACACACAGCGCTCAATACTGCGCCAGACACGCAGCGCTCAATACTGCACCAGACACGCAGCGCTCAATACTGCGCCAGACACGCTGCGCTCAATACTGCACCAGACACGCTGCGCTCAATACTGCACCAGACACGCAGCGCTCAATACTGTGCCAGACACGCAGCGCTCAATACTGCGCCAGACACGCAGCGCTCAATACTGCGCCAGACACAATGCGCTCAATACTGTGCCAGACACACAGCGCTCAATACTGTGCCAGACACGCAGCGCTCAATACTGCGCCAGACACACAGCGCTCAATACTGCGCCAGACACGCAGCGCTCAATACTGCGCCAGACACGCAGCGCTCAATACTGTGCCAGACACGCAGCGCTCAATACTGCGCCAGACACACAGCGCTCAATACTGCGCCAGACACGCAGCGCTCAATACTGCGCCAGACACGCAGCGCTCAATACTGTGCCGGACACAGCGCTCAATACTGCGCCAGACACGCAGCGCTCAATAATGCGCCAGACACGCAGCGCTCAATACTGTGCCGGACACAGCGCTCAATACTGCACCAGACACGCAGTGCTCAATACTGCGCCGGACACAGCGCTCAATACTGCGCCAGACACGCAGCGCTCAATACTGCACCAGACACGCAGCGCTCAATACTGCGCCAGACACAATGCGCTCAATACTGCACCAGACACACAGCGCTCAATACTGCGCCAGACATGCAGTGCTCAATACTGTGCCAGACACAGCGCTCAATACTGCACCAGACACAGCGCTCAATACTGCACCAGACACAGCGCTCAATACTGGGCCAGACACGCAGTGCTCAATACTGCACCAGACACACAGCGCTCAATACTGCGCCAGACACGCAGCGCTCAATACTGCACCAGACACGCAGCGCTCAATACTGCGCCAGACACGCTGCGCTCAATACTGCACCAGACACGCTGCGCTCAATACTGCACCAGACACGCAGCGCTCAATACTGTGCCAGACACGCAGCGCTCAATACTGCGCCAGACACGCAGCGCTCAATACTGCGCCAGACACAATGCGCTCAATACTGTGCCAGACACACAGCGCTCAATACTGTGCCAGACACGCAGCGCTCAATACTGCGCCAGACACACAGCGCTCAATACTGCGCCAGACACGCAGCGCTCAATACTGCGCCAGACACGCAGCGCTCAATACTGTGCCAGACACGCAGCGCTCAATACTGCGCCAGACACACAGCGCTCAATACTGCGCCAGACACGCAGCGCTCAATACTGCGCCAGACACGCAGCGCTCAATACTGTGCCGGACACAGCGCTCAATACTGCGCCAGACACGCAGCGCTCAATAATGCGCCAGACACGCAGCGCTCAATACTGTGCCGGACACAGCGCTCAATACTGCACCAGACACGCAGTGCTCAATACTGCGCCGGACACAGCGCTCAATACTGCGCCAGACACGCAGCGCTCAATACTGCACCAGACACGCAGCGCTCAATACTGCGCCAGACACAATGCGCTCAATACTGCACCAGACACACAGCGCTCAATACTGCGCCAGACATGCAGTGCTCAATACTGTGCCAGACACAGCGCTCAATACTGCACCAGACACAGCGCTCAATACTGCACCAGACACAGCGCTCAATACTGGGCCAGACACGCAGCGCTCAATACTGCGCCAGACACGCAGCGCTCAATACTGTGCCAGACACGCAGCGCTCAATACTGCGCCAGACACGCAGCGCTCAATACTGCGCCAGACACGCAGCGCTCAATACTGCACCAGACACGCAGCGCTCAATACTGCGCCAGACACGCAGCGCTCAATACTGTGCCAGACACACAGCGCTCAATACTGCGCCAGACACGCAGCGCTCAATACTGCGCCAGACTCAGCGCTCAATACTGCGCCAGACACACAGCGCTCAATACTGTGCCAGACACACAGCGCTCAATACTGCGCCAGACACGCAGCGCTCAATACTGCACCAGACACAGCGCTCAATACTGTGCCAGACACGCAGCGCTCAATACTGCGCCAGACACGCAGCGCTCAATACTGCGCCAGACACGCAGCGCTCAATACTGCTCCAGACACGCAGCGCTCAATACTGCGCCAGACACGCAGCGCTCAATACTGCGCCAGACACGCAGCGCTCAATACTGCACCAGACACGCAGCGCTCAATACTGCGCCAGACACGCAGCGCTCAATACTGCGCTAGACACAGCGCTCAATACTGCGCCAGACACGCAGCGCTCAATACTGCGCTAGACACAGCGCTCAATACTGCACCAGACACGCAGCGCTCAATACTGCGCCAGACACGCAGCGCTCAATACTGTGCCAGACACGCAGCGCTCAATACTGCGCCAGACACGCAGCGCTCAATACTGCACCAGACACACAGCGCTCAATACTGCGCCAGACACGCAGCGCTCAATACTGCACCAGACACGCAGCGCTCAATACTGCACCAGACACACAGCGCTCAATACTGCACCAGACACAGCGCTCAATACTGCACCAGACACGCAGCGCTCAATACTGCACCAGACACAGCGCTCAATACTGTGCCAGACACGCAGCGCTCAATACTGCGCCAGACACACAGCGCTCAATACTGTGCCAGACACAGCGCTCAATACTGCGCCAGACACACAGCGCTCAATACTGCGCTAGACACAGCGCTCAATACTGCACCAGACACAGCGCTCAATACTGCGCCAGACACGCATTGCTCAATACTGCACCAGACACAGCGCTCAATACTGCACCAGACACGCAGCGCTCAATACTGCACCAGACACAGCGCTCAATACTGCACCAGACACGCAGCGCTCAATACTGCACCAGACACACAGCGCTCAATACTGCACCAGACACGCAGCGCTCAATACTGTGCCAGACACGCAGCGCTCAATACTGCGCCAGACACAGCGCTCAATACTGCACCAGACACACAGCGCTCAATACTGCACCAGACACACAGCGCTCAATACTGCGCCAGACACGCAGCGCTCAATACTGCACCAGACACGCAGCGCTCAATACTGCACCAGACACACAGCGCTCAATACTGCACCAGACACAGCGCTCAATACTGCACCAGACACGCAGCGCTCAATACTGCACCAGACACAGCGCTCAATACTGCGCCAGACACGCATTGCTCAATACTGCACCAGACACACAGCGCTCAATACTGTGCCAGACACAGCGCTCAATACTGCGCCAGACACACAGCGCTCAATACTGCACCAGACACAGCGCTCAATACTGCACCAGACACAACGCTCAATACTGCGCCAGACACGCATTGCTCAATACTGCACCAGATACAGCGCTCAATACTGCACCAGACACGCAGCGCTCAATACTGCACCAGACACAGCGCTCAATACTGCACCAGACACGCATTGCTCAATACTGCACCAGACACACAGCGCTCAATACTGTGCCAGACACGCAGCGCTCAATACTGTGCCAGACACGCAGCGCTCAATACTGTGCCAGACACGCAGCGCTCAATACTGTGCCAGACACGCAGCGCTCAATACTGCACCAGACACAGCGCTCAATACTGCACCAGACACGCATTGCTCAATACTGCACCAGACACACAGCGCTCAATACTGTGCCAGACACAGCGCTCAATACTGCGCCAGACACACAGCGCTCAATACTGCGCCAGACACACAGCGCTCAATACTGCGCCAGACACAGCGCTCAATACTGTGCCAGACACGCAGCGCTCAATACTGCGCCAGACACACAGCGCTCAATACTGCGCCAGACACGCATTGCTCAATACTGCACCAGACACACAGCGCTCAATACTGTGCCAGACACAGCGCTCAATACTGCGCCAGACACACAGCGCTCAATACTGCACCAGACACAGCGCTCAATACTGCACCAGACACAGCGCTCAATACTGCGCCAGACACGCATTGCTCAATACTGCACCAGACACAGCGCTCAATACTGCACCAGACACGCAGCGCTCAATACTGCACCAGACACAGCGCTCAATACTGCACCAGACACACAGCGCTCAATACTGCGCCAGACACAGCGCTCAATACTGTGCCAGACACGCAGCGCTCAATAATGCGCCAGACACGCAGCGCTCAATACTGTGCCGGACACAGCGCTCAATACTGCACCAGACACGCAGTGCTCAATACTGCGCCGGACACAGCGCTCAATACTGCACCAGACACGCAGCGCTCAATACTGTGCCAGACACGCAGCGCTCAATACTGCGCCAGACACACAGCGCTCAATACTGCGCCAGACACGCAGCGCTCAATACTGCGCCAGACACGCAGCGCTCAATACTGTGCCGGACACAGCGCTCAATACTGCGCCAGACACGCAGCGCTCAATAATGCGCCAGACACGCAGCGCTCAATACTGTGCCGGACACAGCGCTCAATACTGCACCAGACACGCAGTGCTCAATACTGCGCCGGACACAGCGCTCAATACTGCGCCAGACACGCAGCGCTCAATACTGCACCAGACACGCAGCGCTCAATACTGCGCCAGACACAATGCGCTCAATACTGCACCAGACACACAGCGCTCAATACTGCGCCAGACATGCAGTGCTCAATACTGTGCCAGACACAGCGCTCAATACTGCACCAGACACAGCGCTCAATACTGCACCAGACACAGCGCTCAATACTGGGCCAGACACGCAGCGCTCAATACTGCGCCAGACACGCAGCGCTCAATACTGTGCCAGACACGCAGCGCTCAATACTGCGCCAGACACGCAGCGCTCAATACTGCGCCAGACACGCAGCGCTCAATACTGCACCAGACACGCAGCGCTCAATACTGCGCCAGACACGCAGCGCTCAATACTGTGCCAGACACACAGCGCTCAATACTGCGCCAGACACGCAGCGCTCAATACTGCGCCAGACTCAGCGCTCAATACTGCGCCAGACACACAGCGCTCAATACTGTGCCAGACACACAGCGCTCAATACTGCGCCAGACACGCAGCGCTCAATACTGCACCAGACACAGCGCTCAATACTGTGCCAGACACGCAGCGCTCAATACTGCGCCAGACACGCAGCGCTCAATACTGCGCCAGACACGCAGCGCTCAATACTGCTCCAGACACGCAGCGCTCAATACTGCACCAGACACGCAGCGCTCAATACTGCGCCAGACACGCAGCGCTCAATACTGCACCAGACACGCAGCGCTCAATACTGCACCAGACACGCAGCGCTCAATACTGCGCCAGACACGCAGCGCTCAATACTGCGCTAGACACAGCGCTCAATACTGCACCAGACACGCAGCGCTCAATACTGCGCCAGACACGCAGCGCTCAATACTGTGCCAGACACGCAGCGCTCAATACTGCGCCAGACACGCAGCGCTCAATACTGCACCAGACACACAGCGCTCAATACTGCGCCAGACACGCAGCGCTCAATACTGCACCAGACACGCAGCGCTCAATACTGCACCAGACACACAGCGCTCAATACTGCACCAGACACAGCGCTCAATACTGCACCAGACACGCAGCGCTCAATACTGCACCAGACACAGCGCTCAATACTGTGCCAGACACGCAGCGCTCAATACTGCGCCAGACACACAGCGCTCAATACTGTGCCAGACACAGCGCTCAATACTGCGCCAGACACACAGCGCTCAATACTGCGCCAGACACGCAGCGCTCAATACTGCACCAGACACGCAGCGCTCAATACTGCGCCAGACACGCAGCGCTCAATACTGCGCTAGACACAGCGCTCAATACTGCGCCAGACACGCAGCGCTCAATACTGCGCTAGACACAGCGCTCAATACTGCACCAGACACGCAGCGCTCAATACTGCGCCAGACACGCAGCGCTCAATACTGTGCCAGACACGCAGCGCTCAATACTGCGCCAGACACGCAGCGCTCAATACTGCACCAGACACACAGCGCTCAATACTGCGCCAGACACGCAGCGCTCAATACTGCACCAGACACGCAGCGCTCAATACTGCACCAGACACACAGCGCTCAATACTGCACCAGACACAGCGCTCAATACTGCACCAGACACGCAGCGCTCAATACTGCACCAGACACAGCGCTCAATACTGTGCCAGACACGCAGCGCTCAATACTGCGCCAGACACACAGCGCTCAATACTGTGCCAGACACAGCGCTCAATACTGCGCCAGACACACAGCGCTCAATACTGCGCTAGACACAGCGCTCAATACTGCACCAGACACAGCGCTCAATACTGCGCCAGACACGCATTGCTCAATACTGCACCAGACACAGCGCTCAATACTGCACCAGACACGCAGCGCTCAATACTGCACCAGACACAGCGCTCAATACTGCACCAGACACGCAGCGCTCAATACTGCACCAGACACACAGCGCTCAATACTGCACCAGACACGCAGCGCTCAATACTGTGCCAGACACGCAACGCTCAATACTGCGCCAGACACAGCGCTCAATACTGCACCAGACACACAGCGCTCAATACTGCACCAGACACACAGCGCTCAATACTGCGCCAGACACGCAGCGCTCAATACTGCACCAGACACGCAGCGCTCAATACTGCACCAGACACACAGCGCTCAATACTGCACCAGACACAGCGCTCAATACTGCACCAGACACGCAGCGCTCAATACTGCACCAGACACAGCGCTCAATACTGCGCCAGACACGCATTGCTCAATACTGCACCAGACACACAGCGCTCAATACTGTGCCAGACACAGCGCTCAATACTGCGCCAGACACACAGCGCTCAATACTGCACCAGACACAGCGCTCAATACTGCACCAGACACAACGCTCAATACTGCGCCAGACACGCATTGCTCAATACTGCACCAGATACAGCGCTCAATACTGCACCAGACACGCAGCGCTCAATACTGCACCAGACACAGCGCTCAATACTGCACCAGACACGCATTGCTCAATACTGCACCAGACACACAGCGCTCAATACTGTGCCAGACACGCAGCGCTCAATACTGTGCCAGACACGCAGCGCTCAATACTGTGCCAGACACGCAGCGCTCAATACTGTGCCAGACACGCAGCGCTCAATACTGCACCAGACACAGCGCTCAATACTGCACCAGACACGCATTGCTCAATACTGCACCAGACACACAGCGCTCAATACTGTGCCAGACACAGCGCTCAATACTGCGCCAGACACACAGCGCTCAATACTGCGCCAGACACACAGCGCTCAATACTGCGCCAGACACAGCGCTCAATACTGTGCCAGACACGCAGCGCTCAATACTGCGCCAGACACACAGCGCTCAATACTGCGCCAGACACGCATTGCTCAATACTGCACCAGACACACAGCGCTCAATACTGTGCCAGACACAGCGCTCAATACTGCGCCAGACACACAGCGCTCAATACTGCACCAGACACAGCGCTCAATACTGCACCAGACACAGCGCTCAATACTGCGCCAGACACGCATTGCTCAATACTGCACCAGACACAGCGCTCAATACTGCACCAGACACGCAGCGCTCAATACTGCACCAGACACAGCGCTCAATACTGCACCAGACACACAGCGCTCAATACTGCGCCAGACACAGCGCTCAATACTGTGCCAGACACGCAGCGCTCAATACTGCACCAGACACAGCGCTCAATACTGCGCCAGACACGCATTGCTCAATACTGCACCAGACACACAGCGCTCAATACTGTGCCAGACACAGCGCTCAATACTGCGCCAGACACACAGCGCTCAATACTGCGCCAGACACAGCGCTCAATACTGTGCCAGACACGCAGCGCTCAATACTGCGCCAGACACACAGCGCTCAATACTGTGCCAGACACAGCGCTCAATACTGCGCCAGACACACAGCGCTCAATACTGCGCCAGACACGCAGCGCTCAATACTGCACCAGACACACAGCGCTCAATACTGCGCCAGACACACAGCGCTCAATACTGCACCAGACACGCAGCGCTCAATACTGCACCAGACACGCAGCGCTCAATACTGTGCCAGACACGCAGCGCTCAATACTGTGCCAGACACGCAGCGCTCAATACTGCGCCAGACACAAAGCGCTCAATACTGCGCCAGACACAGCGCTCAATACTGCGCCAGACACGCAGCGCTCAATACTGCGCCAGACACACAGCGCTCAATACTGCGCCAGACACACAGCGCTCAATACTGCGCCAGACACACAGCGCTCAATACTGCGCCAGACACACAGCGCTCAATACTGCGCCAGACACACAGCGCTCAATACTGCGCCAGACACGCAGCGCTCAATACTGCGCCAGACACACAGCGCTCAATACTGCGCCAGACACGCAGCGCTCAATACTGCACCAGACACACAGCGCTCAATACTGCGCCAGACACAGCGCTCAATACTGCACCAGACACGCTGCGCTCAATACTGTGCCAGACACGCAGCGCTAAATACTGCGCCAGACACGCTGCGCTCAATACTGTGCCAGACACACAGCGCTCAATACTGCGCCAGACACGCAGCGCTCAATACTGCGCCAGACACGCTGCGCTCAATACTGTGCCAGACATGCAGCGCTCAATACTGCGCCAGACACGGTGCGCTCAATAGTGTGCCAGACACACAGCGCTCAATACTGCACCAGACACGCTGCGCTCAATACTGCGCCAGACACGCAGCGCTCAATACTGCACCAGACACGCAGCGCTCAATACTGCGCCAGACACGCTGCGCTCAATACTGCACCAGACACGCTGCGCTCAATACTGCACCAGACACGCAGCGCTCAATACTGCACCAGACGCGCAGCGCTCAATACTGCACCAGACAAGCAGCGCTCAATACTGTGCCAGACACACAGCGCTCAATACTGCGCCAGACAGGCTGCGCTCAATACTGCACCAGACACGCAGCTCTCAATACTGCACCAGACACGCAGCGCTCAATACTGCGCCAGACACGCAGCGCTCAATACTGCGCTAGACACAGCGCTCAATACTGCACCAGACACGCAGCGCTCAATACTGCGCCAGACACGCAGCGCTCAATACTGCGCCAGACACGCAGCGCTCAATACTGCGCCAGACACGCAGCGCTCAATACTGCACCAGACACGCAGTGCTCAATACTGTGCCAGACACGCAGCGCTCAATACTGCGCCAGACACGCAGCGCTCAATACTGCACCAGACACACAGCGCTCAATACTGCGCCAGACACGCAGCGCTCAATACTGCACCAGACACGCAGCGCTCAATACTGCGCCAGACATGCAACGCTCAATACTGCACCAGACACGCAGTGCTCAATACTGTGCCAGATACGCAGCGCTCAATACTGTGCCAGACACGCAGCGCTCAATACTGCGCCAGACACGCAGCGCTCAATACTGCACCAGACACGCAGTGCTCAATACTGTGCCAGACACGCAGCGCTCAATACTGCGCCAGACACGCAGCGCTCAATACTGCACCAGACACACAGCGCTCAATACTGCGCCAGACACGCAGCGCTCAATACTGCACCAGACACGCAGCGCTCAATACTGCGCCAGACATGCAACGCTCAATACTGCACCAGACACGCAGTGCTCAATATTGTGCCAGATACGCAGCGCTCAATACTGTGCCAGACACGCAGCGCTCAATACTGCGCCAGACACGCAGCGCTCAATACTGCGCCAGACACAATGCGCTCAATACTGTGCCAGACACACAGCGCTCAATACTGTGCCAGACACGCAGCGCTCAATACTGCGCCAGACACACAGCGCTCAATACTGCGCCAGACACGCAGCGCTCAATACTGCGCCGGACACAGCACTCAATACTGCGCCAGACACGCAGCGCTCAATACTGCACCAGACACGCAGCGCTCAATACTGCGCCAGACACAATGCGCTCAATACTGCACCAGACACACAGCGCTCAATACTGCGCCAGACATGCAGTGCTCAATACTGTGCCAGACACAGCGCTCAATACTGCACCAGACACAGCGCTCAATACTGCACCAGACACAGTGCTCAATACTGCACCAGACACAGTGCTCAATACTGCGCCAGACACACAGCGCTCAATACTGTGCCAGACACGCAGCGCTCAATACTGCACCAGACACGCAGCGCTCAATACTGCGCCAGACACGCAGCGCTCAATACTGCGCCAGACACGCAGCGCTCAATACTGCGCCAGACACGCAGCGCTCAATACTGCGCCAGACACGCAGCGCTCAATACTGCACCAGACACGCAGTGCTCAATACTGTGCCAGACACGCAGCGCTCAATACTGCGCCAGACACGCAGCGCTCAATACTGCACCAGACACACAGCGCTCAATACTGCGCCAGACACGCAGCGCTCAATACTGCATCAGACACGCAGCGCTCAATACTGCACCAGACATGCAGCGCTCAATACTGCACCAGACACGCAGTGCTCAATACTGTGCCAGACACGCAGCGCTCAATACTGCACCAGACACACAGCGCTCAATACTGCGCCAGACACGCAGCGCTCAATACTGCACCAGACACGCAGCGCTCAATACTGCGCCAGACACACAGCGCTCAATACTGTGCCAGACACACAGCGCTAAATACTGCGCCAGACACACAGCGCTCAATACTGCGCCAGACTCAGCGCTCAATACTGCGCCAGACACACAGCGCTCAATACTGTGCCAGACACAGCGCTCAATACTGCGCCAGACACGCAGCGCTCAATACTGCACCAGACACAGCGCTCAATACTGTGCCAGACACGCAGCGCTCAATACTGCGCCAGACACGCAGCGCTCAATACTGCGCCAGACATGCAGCGCTCAATACTGTGCCAGACACGCAGCGCTCAATACTGTGCCAGACACGCAGCGCTCAATACTGCGCCAGACACGCAGCGCTCAATACTGTGCCAGACACGCAGCGCTCAATACTGTGCCAGACACGCAGCGCTCAATACTGTGCCAGACACGCAGCGCTCAATACTGTGCCAGACACACAGCGCTCAATACTGCACCAGACACGCAGCGCTCAATACTGCGCCAGACACGCAGCGCTCAATACTGCGCCAGACACAATGCGCTCAATACTGCACCAGACACACAGCGCTCAATACTGCGCCAGACACGCAGCGCTCAATACTGCGCCAGACACGCAGCGCTCAATACTGTGCCAGACACGCTGCGCTCAATACTGTGCCAGACACGCAGCGCTCAATACTGCGCCAGACACAGCGCTCAATACTGCACCAGACACAGCGCTCAATACTGCGCCAGACACAGCGCTCAATACTGCACCAGCACAGCGCTCAATACTGCACCAGACACAGCGCTCAATACTGCGCCAGACACGCAGCGCTCAATACTGCGCCAGACATGCAGCGCTCAATACTGTGCCAGACACACAGCGCTCAATAGTGTGCCAGACACGCAGCGCTCAATACTGCACCAGACACGCAGCGCTCAATACTGCACCAGACACACAGCGCTCAATACTGCGCCAGACACGCAGCGCTCAATACTGCACCAGACACGCAGCGCTCAATACTGCACCAGACACACAGCGCTCAATACTGCACCAGACACAGCGCTCAATACTGCACCAGACACGCAGCGCTCAATACTGCACCAGACACAGCGCTCAATACTGCGCCAGACACGCATTGCTCAATACTGCACCAGACACACAGCGCTCAATACTGTGCCACACACAGCGCTCAATACTGCACCAGACACAGCGCTCAATACTGCACCAGACACAACGCTCAATACTGCGCCAGACACGCATTGCTCAATACTGCACCAGATACAGCGCTCAATACTGCACCAGACACGCAGCGCTCAATACTGCACCAGACACAGCGCTCAATACTGCACCAGACACGCATTGCTCAATACTGCACCAGACACACAGCGCTCAATACTGTGCCAGACACGCAGCGCTCAATACTGTGCCAGACACGCAGCGCTCAATACTGTGCCAGACACGCAGCGCTCAATACTGTGCCAGACACGCAGCGCTCAATACTGCACCAGACACAGCGCTCAATACTGCACCAGACACGCATTGCTCAATACTGCACCAGACACACAGCGCTCAATACTGTGCCAGACACAGCGCTCAATACTGCGCCAGACACACAGCGCTCAATACTGCGCCAGACACACAGCGCTCAATACTGCGCCAGACACAGCGCTCAATACTGTGCCAGACACGCAGAGCTCAATACTGCGCCAGACACACAGCGCTCAATACTGCGCCAGACACGCATTGCTCAATACTGCACCAGACACACAGCGCTCAATACTGTGCCAGACACAGCGCTCAATACTGCGCCAGACACACAGCGCTCAATACTGCACCAGACACAGCGCTCAATACTGCACCAGACACAGCGCTCAATACTGCGCCAGACACGCATTGCTCAATACTGCACCAGACACAGAGCTCAATACTGCACCAGACACGCAGCGCTCAATACTGCACCAGACACAGCGCTCAATACTGCACCAGACACACAGCGCTCAATACTGCGCCAGACACAGCGCTCAATACTGTGCCAGACACGCAGCGCTCAATACTGCACCAGACACAGCGCTCAATACTGCGCCAGACACGCATTGCTCAATACTGCACCAGACACACAGCGCTCAATACTGTGCCAGACACAGCGCTCAATACTGCGCCAGACACACAGCGCTCAATACTGCGCCAGACACAGCGCTCAATACTGTGCCAGACACGCAGCGCTCAATACTGCGCCAGACACACAGCGCTCAATACTGTGCCAGACACAGCGCTCAATACTGCGCCAGACACACAGCGCTCAATACTGCGCCAGACACGCAGCGCTCAATACTGCACCAGACACACAGCGCTCAATACTGCGCCAGACACACAGCGCTCAATACTGCACCAGACACGCAGCGCTCAATACTGTGCCAGACACGCAGCGCTCAATACTGTGCCAGACACGCAGCGCTCAATACTGCGCCAGACACAAAGCGCTCAATACTGCGCCAGACACAGCGCTCAATACTGCGCCAGACACGCAGCGCTCAATACTGCGCCAGACACGCAGCGCTCAATACTGCGCCAGACACACAGCGCTCAATACTGCGCCAGACACACAGCGCTCAATACTGCGCCAGACACACAGCGCTCAATACTGCGCCAGACACACAGCGCTCAATACTGCGCCAGACACGCAGCGCTCAATACTGCGCCAGACACACAGCGCTCAATACTGCGCCAGACACACAGCGCTCAATACTGCGCCAGACACGCAGCGCTCAATACTGCACCAGACACACAGCGCTCAATACTGCGCCAGACACAGCGCTCAATACTGCACCAGACACGCTGCGCTCAATACTGTGCCAGACACGCAGCGCTAAATACTGCGCCAGACACGCTGCGCTCAATACTGTGCCAGACACACAGCGCTCAATACTGCGCCAGACACGCAGCGCTCAATACTGCGCCAGACACGCTGCGCTCAATACTGTGCCAGACATGCAGCGCTCAATACTGCGCCAGACACGCTGCGCTCAATAGTGTGCCAGACACACAGCGCTCAATACTGCGCCAGACACGCAGCGCTCAATACTGCGCCAGACACAGCGCTCAATACTGCGCCAGACACGCAGTGCTCAATACTGCACCAGACACACAGCGCTCAATACTGCGCCAGACACGCAGCGCTCAATACTGCGCCAGACACGCAGCGCTCAATACTGCGCTAGACACAGCGCTCAATACTGCACCAGACACGCAGCGCTCAATACTGCGCCAGACACGCAGCGCTCAATACTGCGCCAGACACGCAGCGCTCAATACTGCGCCAGACACGCAGCGCTCAATACTGCACCAGACACGCAGTGCTCAATACTGTGCCAGACACGCAGCGCTCAATACTGCGCCAGACACGCAGCGCTCAATACTGCACCAGACACACAGCGCTCAATACTGCGCCAGACACGCAGCGCTCAATACTGCACCAGACACGCAGCGCTCAATACTGCGCCAGACATGCAACGCTCAATACTGCACCAGACACGCAGTGCTCAATACTGTGCCAGATATGCAGCGCTCAATACTGTGCCAGACACGCAGCGCTCAATACTGCGCCAGACACGCAGCGCTCAATACTGCACCAGACACGCAGTGCTCAATACTGTGCCAGACACGCAGCGCTCAATACTGCGCCAGACACGCAGCGCTCAATACTGCGCCAGACACAATGCGCTCAATACTGTGCCAGACACACAGCGCTCAATACTGTGCCAGACACGCAGCGCTCAATACTGCGCCAGACACACAGCGCTCAATACTGCGCCAGACACGCAGCGCTCAATACTGCGCCGGACACAGCGCTCAATACTGCGCCAGACACGCAGCGCTCAATACTGCATCAGACACGCAGCGCTCAATACTGCGCCAGACATGCATCGCTCAATACTGCACCAGACACGCAGTGCTCAATACTGTGCCAGACACAATGCGCTCAATACTGCACCAGACACACAGCGCTCAATAATGCGCCAGACATGCAGTGCTCAATACTGTGCCAGACACAGCGCTCAATACTGCACCAGACACAGCGCTCAATACTGCACCAGACACAGTGCTCAATACTGCGCCAGACACACAGCGCTCAATACTGTGCCAGACACGCAGCGCTCAATACTGCACCAGACACGCAGCGCTCAATACTGCGCCAGACACGCAGCGCTCAATACTGCGCCAGACACGCAGCGCTCAATACTGCGCCAGACACGCAGCGCTCAATACTGCGCCAGACACGCAGCGCTCAATACTGCACCAGACACGCAGTGCTCAATACTGTGCCAGACACGCAGCGCTCAATACTGCGCCAGACACGCAGCGCTCAATACTGCACCAGACACACAGCGCTCAATACTGCGCCAGACACGCAGCGCTCAATACTGCATCAGACACGCAGCGCTCAATACTGCGCCAGACATGCATCGCTCAATACTGCACCAGACACGCAGTGCTCAATACTGTGCCAGACACGCAGCGCTCAATACTGCACCAGACACACAGCGCTCAATACTGCGCCAGACACGCAGCGCTCAATACTGCACCAGACACGCAGCGCTCAATACTGCGCCAGACACACAGCGCTCAATACTGTGCCAGACACACAGCGCTAAATACTGCGCCAGACACACAGCGCTCAATACTGCGCCAGACTCAGCGCTCAATACTGCGCCAGACACAGCGCTCAATACTGCGCCAGACACGCAGCGCTCAATACTGCACCAGACACAGCGCTCAATACTGTGCCAGACACGCAGCGCTCAATACTGCGCCAGACACGCAGCGCTCAATACTGCGCCAGACACGCAGCGCTCAATACTGTGCCAGACACGCAGCGCTCAATACTGTGCCAGACACGCAGCGCTCAATACTGCGCCAGACACGCAGCGCTCAATACTGTGCCAGACACGCAGCGCTCAATACTGTGCCAGACACGCAGCGCTCAATACTGTGCCAGACACACAGCGCTCAATACTGCACCAGACACGCAGCGCTCAATACTGCGCCAGACACGCAGCGCTCAATACTGCGCCAGACACAATGCGCTCAATACTGCACCAGACACACAGCGCTCAATACTGCGCCAGACACGCAGCGCTCAATACTGCACCAGACACGCAGCGCTCAATACTGTGCCAGACACGCTGCGCTCAATACTGTGCCAGACACACAGCGCTCAATACTGCGCCAGACACAGCGCTCAATACTGCACCAGACACAGCGCTCAATACTGCGCCAGACACAGCGCTCAATACTGCACCAGCACAGCGCTCAATACTGCACCAGACACAGCGCTCAATACTGCGCCAGACACGCAGCGCTCAATACTGCGCCAGACATGCAGCGCTCAATACTGTGCCAGACACACAGCGCTCAATAGTGTGCCAGACACGCAGCGCTCAATACTGCACCAGACACGCAGCGCTCAATACTGCACCAGACACACAGCGCTCAATACTGCGCCAGACACGCAGCGCTCAATACTGCACCAGACACGCAGCGCTCAATACTGCACCAGACACACAGCGCTCAATACTGCACCAGACACAGCGCTCAATACTGCACCAGACACGCAGCGCTCAATACTGCACCAGACACAGCGCTCAATACTGCGCCAGACACGCATTGCTCAATACTGCACCAGACACACAGCGCTCAATACTGTGCCAGACACAGCGCTCAATACTGCGCCAGACACACAGCGCTCAATACTGCACCAGACACAGCGCTCAATACTGCACCAGACACAACGCTCAATACTGCGCCAGACACGCATTGCTCAATACTGCACCAGATACAGCGCTCAATACTGCACCAGACACGCAGCGCTCAATACTGCACCAGACACAGCGCTCAATACTGCACCAGACACGCATTGCTCAATACTGCACCAGACACACAGCGCTCAATACTGTGCCAGACACGCAGCGCTCAATACTGTGCCAGACACGCAGCGCTCAATACTGTGCCAGACACGCAGCGCTCAATACTGTGCCAGACACGCAGCGCTCAATACTGCACCAGACACAGCGCTCAATACTGCACCAGACACGCATTGCTCAATACTGCACCAGACACACAGCGCTCAATACTGTGCCAGACACAGCGCTCAATACTGCGCCAGACACACAGCGCTCAATACTGCGCCAGACACACAGCGCTCAATACTGCGCCAGACACAGCGCTCAATACTGTGCCAGACACGCAGCGCTCAATACTGCGCCAGACACACAGCGCTCAATACTGCGCCAGACACGCATTGCTCAATACTGCACCAGACACACAGCGCTCAATACTGTGCCAGACACAGCGCTCAATACTGCGCCAGACACACAGCGCTCAATACTGCACCAGACACAGCGCTCAATACTGCACCAGACACAGCGCTCAATACTGCGCCAGACACGCATTGCTCAATACTGCACCAGACACAGAGCTCAATACTGCACCAGACACGCAGCGCTCAATACTGCACCAGACACAGCGCTCAATACTGCACCAGACACACAGCGCTCAATACTGCGCCAGACACAGCGCTCAATACTGTGCCAGACACGCAGCGCTCAATACTGCACCAGACACAGCGCTCAATACTGCGCCAGACACGCATTGCTCAATACTGCACCAGACACACAGCGCTCAATACTGTGCCAGACACAGCGCTCAATACTGCGCCAGACACACAGCGCTCAATACTGCGCCAGACACAGCGCTCAATACTGTGCCAGACACGCAGCGCTCAATACTGCGCCAGACACACAGCGCTCAATACTGTGCCAGACACAGCGCTCAATACTGCGCCAGACACACAGCGCTCAATACTGCGCCAGACACGCAGCGCTCAATACTGCACCAGACACACAGCGCTCAATACTGCGCCAGTCACACAGCGCTCAATACTGCACCAGACACGCAGCGCTCAATACTGTGCCAGACACGCAGCGCTCAATACTGTGCCAGACACGCAGCGCTCAATACTGCGCCAGACACAAAGCGCTCAATACTGCGCCAGACACAGCGCTCAATACTGCGCCAGACACGCAGCGCTCAATACTGCGCCAGACACGCAGCGCTCAATACTGCGCCAGACACACAGCGCTCAATACTGCGCCAGACACACAGCGCTCAATACTGCGCCAGACACACAGCGCTCAATACTGCGCCAGACACACAGTGCTCAATACTGCGCCAGACACGCAGCGCTCAATACTGCGCCAGACACACAGCGCTCAATACTGCGCCAGACACACAGCGCTCAATACTGCGCCAGACACGCAGCGCTCAATACTGCACCAGACACACAGCGCTCAATACTGCGCCAGACACAGCGCTCAATACTGCACCAGACACGCTGCGCTCAATACTGTGCCAGACACGCAGCGCTAAATACTGCGCCAGACACGCTGCGCTCAATACTGTGCCAGACACACAGCGCTCAATACTGCGCCAGACACGCAGCGCTCAATACTGCGCCAGACACGCTGCGCTCAATACTGTGCCAGACATGCAGCGCTCAATACTGCGCCAGACACGCTGCGCTCAATAGTGTGCCAGACACACAGCGCTCAATACTGCGCCAGACACGCAGCGCTCAATACTGCGCCAGACACAGCGCTCAATACTGCGCCAGACACGCAGTGCTCAATACTGCACCAGACACACAGCGCTCAATACTGCGCCAGACACGCAGCGCTCAATACTGCGCCAGACACGCAGCGCTCAATACTGCGCTAGACACAGCGCTCAATACTGCACCAGACACGCAGCGCTCAATACTGCGCCAGACACGCAGCGCTCAATACTGCGCCAGACACGCAGCGCTCAATACTGCGCCAGACACGCAGCGCTCAATACTGCACCAGACACGCAGTGCTCAATACTGTGCCAGACACGCAGCGCTCAATACTGCGCCAGACACGCAGCGCTCAATACTGCACCAGACACACAGCGCTCAATACTGCGCCAGACACGCAGCGCTCAATACTGCACCAGACACGCAGCGCTCAATACTGCGCCAGACATGCAACGCTCAATACTGCACCAGACACGCAATGCTCAATACTGTGCCAGATACGCAGCGCTCAATACTGTGCCAGACACGCAGCGCTCAATACTGCGCCAGACACGCAGCGCTCAATACTGCACCAGACACGCAGTGCTCAATACTGTGCCAGACACGCAGCGCTCAATACTGCGCCAGACACGCAGCGCTCAATACTGCACCAGACACACAGCGCTCAATACTGCGCCAGACACGCAGCGCTCAATACTGCACCAGACACGCAGCGCTCAATACTGCGCCAGACATGCAACGCTCAATACTGCACCAGACACGCAGTGCTCAATATTGTGCCAGATACGCAGCGCTCAATACTGTGCCAGACACGCAGCGCTCAATACTGCGCCAGACACGCAGCGCTCAATACTGCGCCAGACACAATGCGCTCAATACTGTGCCAGACACACAGCGCTCAATACTGTGCCAGACACGCAGCGCTCAATACTGCGCCAGACACACAGCGCTCAATACTGCGCCAGACACGCAGCGCTCAATACTGCGCCGGACACAGCGCTCAATACTGCGCCAGACACGCAGCGCTCAATACTGCACCAGACACGCAGCGCTCAATACTGCGCCAGACACAATGCGCTCAATACTGCACCAGACACACAGCGCTCAATAATGCGCCAGACATGCAGTGCTCAATACTGTGCCAGACACAGCGCTCAATACTGCACCAGACACAGCGCTCAATACTGCACCAGACACAGTGCTCAATACTGCGCCAGACACACAGCGCTCAATACTGTGCCAGACACGCAGCGCTCAATACTGCACCAGACACGCAGCGCTCAATATTGCACCAGACACGCAGTGCTCAATACTGTGCCAGACACGCAGTGCTCAATACTGTGCCAGACACGCAGCGCTCAATACTGCGCCAGACACGCAGCGCTCAATACTGCACCAGACACACAGCGCTCAATACTGCGCCAGACACGCAGCGCTCAATACTGCATCAGACACGCAGCGCTCAATACTGCGCCAGACATGCAGCGCTCAATACTGCACCAGACACGCAGTGCTCAATACTGTGCCAGACACGCAGCGCTCAATACTGCACCAGACACACAGCGCTCAATACTGCGCCAGACACACAGCGCTCAATACTGTGCCAGACACACAGCGCTAAATACTGCGCTAGACACACAGCGCTCAATACTGCGCCAGACTCAGCGCTCAATACTGCGCCAGACACACAGCGCTCAATACTGTGCCAGACACAGCGCTCAATACTGCGCCAGACACGCAGCGCTCAATACTGCGCCAGACACGCAGCGCTCAATACTGTGCCAGACACGCAGCGCTCAATACTGTGCCAGACACGCAGCGCTCAATACTGCGCCAGACACGCAGCGCTCAATACTGTGCCAGACACGCAGCGCTCAATACTGTGCCAGACACGCAGCGCTCAATACTGCGCCAGACACGCAGCGCTCAATACTGCACCAGACACACAGCGCTCAATACTGCGCCAGACACGCAGCGCTCAATACTGCACCAGACACGCAGCGCTCAATACTGCGCCAGACATGCAACGCTCAATACTGCACCAGACACGCAGTGCTCAATATTGTGCCAGATACGCAGCGCTCAATACTGTGCCAGACACGCAGCGCTCAATACTGCGCCAGACACGCAGCGCTCAATACTGCGCCAGACACAATGCGCTCAATACTGTGCCAGACACACAGCGCTCAATACTGTGCCAGACACGCAGCGCTCAATACTGCGCCAGACACACAGCGCTCAATACTGCGCCAGACACGCAGCGCTCAATACTGCGCCGGACACAGCGCTCAATACTGCGCCAGACACGCAGCGCTCAATACTGCACCAGACACGCAGCGCTCAATACTGCGCCAGACACAATGCGCTCAATACTGCACCAGACACACAGCGCTCAATAATGCGCCAGACATGCAGTGCTCAATACTGTGCCAGACACAGCGCTCAATACTGCACCAGACACAGCGCTCAATACTGCACCAGACACAGTGCTCAATACTGCGCCAGACACACAGCGCTCAATACTGTGCCAGACACGCAGCGCTCAATACTGCACCAGACACGCAGCGCTCAATACTGCGCCAGACACGCAGCGCTCAATACTGCGCCAGACACGCAGCGCTCAATACTGCGCCAGACACGCAGCGCTCAATACTGCGCCAGACACGCAGCGCTCAATACTGCACCAGACACGCAGTGCTCAATACTGTGCCAGACACGCAGTGCTCAATACTGTGCCAGACACGCAGCGCTCAATACTGCGCCAGACACGCAGCGCTCAATACTGCACCAGACACACAGCGCTCAATACTGCGCCAGACACGCAGCGCTCAATACTGCATCAGACACGCAGCGCTCAATACTGCGCCAGACATGCAGCGCTCAATACTGCACCAGACACGCAGTGCTCAATACTGTGCCAGACACGCAGCGCTCAATACTGCACCAGACACACAGCGCTCAATACTGCGCCAGACACACAGCGCTCAATACTGTGCCAGACACACAGCGCTAAATACTGCGCTAGACACACAGCGCTCAATACTGCGCCAGACTCAGCGCTCAATACTGCGCCAGACACACAGCGCTCAATACTGTGCCAGACACAGCGCTCAATACTGCGCCAGACACGCAGCGCTCAATACTGCGCCAGACACGCAGCGCTCAATACTGTGCCAGACACGCAGCGCTCAATACTGTGCCAGACACGCAGCGCTCAATACTGCGCCAGACACGCAGCGCTCAATACTGTGCCAGACACGCAGCGCTCAATACTGTGCCAGACACGCAGCGCTCAATACTGTGCCAGACACGCAGCGCTCAATACTGCACCAGACACGCAGCGCTCAATACTGCACCAGACACGCAGTGCTCAATACTGTGCCAGAAACGCAGCGCTCAATACTGCGCCAGACACGCAGCGCTCAATACTGCACCAGACACACAGCGCTCAATACTGCGCCAGACACGCAGCGCTCAATACTGCATCAGACACGCAGCGCTCAATACTGCGCCAGACATGCAGCGCTCAATACTGCACCAGACACGCAGTGCTCAATACTGTGCCAGACACGCAGCGCTCAATACTGCACCAGACACACAGCGCTCAATACTGCGCCAGACACACAGCGCTCAATACTGTGCCAGACACACAGCGCTAAATACTGCGCTAGACACACAGCGCTCAATACTGCGCCAGACTCAGCGCTCAATACTGCGCCAGACACACAGCGCTCAATACTGTGCCAGACACAGCGCTCAATACTGCGCCAGACACGCAGCGCTCAATACTGCGCCAGACACGCAGCGCTCAATACTGTGCCAGA
Source organism: Ascaphus truei (assembly GCF_040206685.1). Lineage (NCBI taxonomy): Eukaryota > Metazoa > Chordata > Amphibia > Anura > Ascaphidae > Ascaphus > Ascaphus truei. The sequence goes on along the minus strand of NW_027456783.1, from coordinate 213,602 downwards.
CACGCAGCGCTCAATACTGTGCCAGACACGCAGCGCTCAATACTGCGCCAGACACGCAGCGCTCAATACTGTGCCAGACACGCAGCGCTCAATACTGTGCCAGACACGCAGCGCTCAATACTGTGCCAGACACGCAGCGCTCAATACTGTGCCAGACACACAGCGCTCAATACTGCACCAGACACGCAGCGCTCAATACTGCGCCAGACACGCAGCGCTCAATACTGCGCCAGACACAATGCGCTCAATACTGCACCAGACACACAGCACTCAATACTGCGCCAGACACGCAGCGCTCAATACTGCGCCAGACACGCAGCGCTCAATACTGTGCCAGACACGCTGCGCTCAATACTGTGCCAGACACACAGCGCTCAATACTGCGCCAGACACAGCGCTCAATACTGCACCAGACACAGCGCTCAATACTGCGCCAGACACAGCGCTCAATACTGCACCAGCACAGCGCTCAATACTGCACCAGACACAGCGCTCAATACTGCGCCAGACACGCAGCGCTCAATACTGCGCCAGACATGCAGCGCTCAATACTGTGCCAGACACACAGCGCTCAATAGTGTGCCAGACACGCAGCGCTCAATACTGCACCAGACACGCAGCGCTCAATACTGCGCCAGACACGCAGCGCTCAATACTGCGCCAGACACGCAGCGATCAATACTGCGCCAGACACACAGCGCTCAATACTGCGCCAGACACGCAGCGCTCAATACTGCACCAGACACGCAGTGCTCAATACTGTGCCAGACACGCAGCGCTCAATACTGCGCCAGACACGCAGCGCTCAATACTGCACCAGACACACAGCGCTCAATACTGCGCCAGACACGCAGCGCTCAATACTGCGCCAGACACACAGCGCTCAATACTGCACCAGACACACAGCGCTCAATACTGCGCCAGACACGCAGCGCTCAATACTGCGCCAGACACAATGTGCTCAATACTGCGCCAGACACGCAGCACTCAATACTGCGCCAGACATGCAGCGCTCAATACTGCACCAGACACGCAGTGCTCAATACTGTGCCAGACATGCAGCGCTCAATACTGTGCCAGACACGCAGCGCTCAATACTGCACCAGACACACAGCGCTCAATACTGCGCCAGACACGCAGCGCTCAATACTGCACCAGACACGCAGCGCTCAATACTGCGCCAGACACACAGCGCTCAATACTGTGCCAGACACACAGCGCTCAATACTGCGCCAGACACGCAGCGCTCAATACTGCGCCAGACATGCAGCGCTCAATACTGCACCAGACACGCAGCGCTCAATACTGCACCAGACACACAGCGCTCAATACTGCGCCAGACACGCAGCGCTCAATACTGCACCAGACACGCAGCGCTCAATACTGCACCAGACACGCAGCGCTCAATACTGCGCCAGACACGCAGCGCTCAATACTGCGCCAGACACGCAGCGCTCAATACTGCACCAGACACGCAGCGCTCAATACTGCGCCAGACACGCAGCGCTCAATACTGTGCCAGACACAGCGCTCAATACTGCACCAGACACGCAGCGCTCAATACTGCGCCAGACACGCAACGCTCAATACTGTGCCAGACACAGCGCTCAATACTGCACCAGACACGCAGCGCTCAATACTGCGCCAGACACACAGCGCTCAATACTGTGCCAGACACGCAGCGCTCAATACTGCACCAGACACACAGCGCTCAATACTGCGCCAGACACGCAGCGCTCAATACTGTGCCAGACACAGCGCTCAATACTGCGCCAGACACGCAGCGCTCAATACTGTGCCAGACACAGCGCTCAATACTGCGCCAGACACACAGCGCTCAATACTGCAACAGACACGCAGCGCTCAATACTGTGCCAGACACAGCGCTCAATACTGCGCCAGACACGCAGCGCTCAATACTGCACCAGACACGCAGCGCTCAATACTGTGCCAGACACAGCGCTCAATACTGCGCCAGACACACAGCGCTCAATACTGCAACAGACACGCAGCGCTCAATACTGTGCCAGACACAGCGCTCAATACTGCGCCAGACACGCAGCGCTCAATACTGTGCCAGACACAGCGCTCAATACTGCGCCAGACACAGCGCTCAATACTGCGACAGATACACAGCGCTCAATACTGCACCAGACACAGCGCTCAATACTGCACCAGACACAGCGCTCAATACTGTGCCAGACACAGCGCTCAATACTGCGCCAGACACACAGCGCTCAATACTGCGCCAGACACGCAGCGCTCAATACTGCACCAGACACGCAGCGCTCAATACTGTGCCAGACACACAGCGCTCAATACTGCGACAGACACACAGCGCTCAATACTGCACCAGACACAGCGCTCAATACTGTGCCAGACACAGCGCTCAATACTGCGCCAGACACAGCGCTCAATACTGCGCCAGACACACAGCGCTCAATACTGTGCCAGACACACAGCGCTCAATACTGCACCAGACACGCAGCGCTCAATACTGTGCCAGACACAGCGCTCAATACTGCGCCAGACACGCAGCGCTCAATACTGTGCCAGACACAGCGCTCAATACTGCGCCAGACACACAGCGCTCAATACTGCGACAGACACACAGCGCTCAATACTGCACCAGACACGCAGCGCTCAATACTGCACCAGACACAGCGCTCAATACTGCGCCAGACACGCAGCACTCAATACTGCACCAGACACGCAGCGCTCAATACTGCACCAGACACGCAGCGCTCAATACTGCACCAGACACGCAGTGCTCAATACTGCGCCAGACACACAGCGCTCAATACTGCACCAGACACGCAGCGCTCAATTCTGCGCCAGACATGCAGCGCTCAATACTGTGCCAGACACAGCGCTCAATACTGCGCCAGACACAGCGCTCAATACTGCACCAGACACGCAGTGCTCAATACTGCGCCAGACACACAGCGCTCAATACTGCACCAGACACGCAGCGCTCAATTCTGCGCCAGACACGCAGCGCTCAATACTGCACCAGACACGCAGCGCTCAATACTGCACCAGACACGCAGTGCTCAATACTGCGCCAGACACACAGCGCTCAATACTGCGCCAGACACACAGCGCTCAATACTGTGCCAGACACACAGTGCTCAATACTGCGACAGACACAGCGCTCAATACTGCGCCAGACACAGCGCTCAATACTGCGCCAGACACACAGTGCTCAATACTGCGACAGACACACAGCGCTCAATACTGCACCAGACACAGCGCTCAATACTGCGCCAGACACGCAGTGCTCAATACTGCGCCAGACACGCAGCGCTCAATACTGCACCAGACACGCAGCGCTCAATACTGCACCAGACACGCAGCGCTCAATACTGTGCCAGACACACAGCGCTCAATACTGTGCCAGACACAGCGCTCAATACTGCGCCAGACTCACAGCGCTCAATACTGCGCCAGACACAGTGCTCAATACTGCGCCAGACACGCAGCGCTCAATACTGCGCCAGACACACAGCACTCAATACTGCGCCAGACACGCTGCGCTCAATACTGTGCCAGACACGCAGCGCTCAATACTGCGCCAGACACGCTGCGCTCAATACTGTGCCAGACACACAGCGCTCAATACTGCGCCAGACACGCTGCGCTCAATACTGCGCCAGACACGCTGCGCTCAATACTGCACCAGACACGCAGCGCTCAATACTGTGCCAGACACACAGCGCTCAATACTGCGCCAGACACGCTGCGCTCAATACTGCACCAGATACGCAGCGCTCAATACTGCACCAGACATGCAGCGCTCAATACTGCACCAGACACGCTGCGCTCAATACTGTGCCAGACACACAGCGCTCAATACTGCGCCAGACACGCAGCGCTCAATACTGCACCAGACACGCAGCGCTCAATACTGCGCCAGACACACAGCGCTCAATACTGCACCAGACACGCAGCGCTCAATACTGCGCCAGACACGCAGCGCTCAATACTGCGCCAGACTCAGCGCTCAATACTGCGCCAGACACACAGCGCTCAATACTGTGCCAGACATGCAGTGCTCAATACTGCGCCAGACATGCAGCGCTCAATACTGCACCAGACACGCAGCGCTCAATACTGCGCCAAACATGCAGTGCTCAATACTGCGCCAGACACGCAGTGCTCAATACTGCGCCAGACACGCAGCGCTCAATAGTGCGCCAGACACGCAGCGCTCAATACTGCGCCAGACACAGCGCTCAATACTGCGCCAGACACACAGCGCTCAATACTGCGCCAGACACGCAGCGCTCAATACTGCGCCAGACACACAGCGCTCAATACTGCACCAGACACGCAGCGCTCAATACTGCGCCAGACACAGCGCTCAATACTGCACCAGACACGCAGTGCTCAATACTGCGCCAGACACGCAGCGCTCAATACTGTGCCAGACACAGCGCTCAATACTGCGCCAGACACAGCGCTCAATACTGTACCAGACACGCAGTGCTCAATACTGCGCCAGACACACAGCGCTCAATACTGCACCAGACACGCAGCGCTCAATACTGCGCCAGACATGCAGTGCTCAATACTGCGCCAGACATGCAGTGCTCAATACTGCACCAGACATGCAGCGCTCAATACTGCGCCAGACACAGCGCTCAATACTGCACCAGACACGCAGTGCTCAATACTGCGCCAGACACGCAGCGCTCAATACTGCACCAGACACGCAGCACTCAATACTGCGCCAGACACGCTGCGCTCAATACTGCACCAGACACGCTGCGCTCAATACTGCACCAGACACGCAGCGCTCAATACTGCACCAGACGCGCAGCGCTCAATACTGCACCAGACAAGCAGCGCTCAATACTGTGCCAGACACACAGCGCTCAATACTGCGCCAGACAGGCTGCGCTCAATACTGCACCAGACACGCAGCGCTCAATACTGCACCAGACACGCAGCGCTCAATACTGCACCAGACACGCAGTGCTCAATACTGTGCCAGACACGCAGCGCTCAATACTGCACCAGACACACAGCGCTCAATACTGCGCCAGACACGCAGCGCTCAATACTGCGCCAGACATGCAGCGCTCAATACTGCACCAGACACGCAGTGCTCAATACTGTGCCAGACACAATGCGCTCAATAATGTGCCAGACACACAGCGCTCAATACTGTGCCAGACACGCAGCGCTCAATACTGCGCCAGACACACAGCGCTCAATACTGCGCCAGACACGCAGCGCTCAATACTGCGCCAGACACAATGCGCTCAATACTGTGCCAGACACACAGCGCTCAATACTGTGCCAGACACACAGCGCTCAATACTGTGCCAGACACGCAGCGCTCAATACTGCGCCAGACACAATGCGCTCAATACTGTGCCAGACACACAGCGCTCAATACTGTGCCAGACACGCAGCGCTCAATACTGCGCCAGACACACAGCGCTCAATACTGCGCCAGACACGCAGCGCTCAATACTGCGCCAGACACAATGCGCTCAATACTGTGCCAGACACACAGCGCTCAATACTGTGCCAGACACGCAGCGCTCAATACTGCGCCAGACACACAGCGCTCAATACTGCGCCAGACACGCAGCGCTCAATACTGCGCCAGACACGCAGCGCTCAATACTGTGCCGGACAAAGCGCTCAATACTGCGCCAGACACACAGCGCTCAATACTGCGCCAGACACGCAGCGCTCAATACTGTGCCGGACACAGCGCTCAATACTGCACCAGACACGCAGTGCTCAATACTGCGCCGGACACAGCGCTCAATACTGCGCCAGACACGCAGCGCTCAATACTGCACCAGACACGCAGCGCTCAATACTGCGCCAGACACAATGCGCTCAATACTGCACCAGACACACAGCGCTCAATACTGCGCCAGACATGCAGTGCTCAATACTGTGCCAGACACAGCGCTCAATACTGCACCAGACACAGCGCTCAATACTGCACCAGACACAGCGCTCAATACTGCGCCAGTCACGCAGCGCTCAATACTGTGCCGGACACAGCGCTCAATACTGCGCCAGACACGCAGCGCTCAATACTGCGCCAGACACGCAGCGCTCAATACTGCACCAGACGCGCAGCGCTCAATACTGCACCAGACAAGCAGCGCTCAATACTGTGCCAGACACACAGCGCTCAATACTGCGCCAGACAGGCTGGGCTCAATACTGCACCAGACACGCAGCGCTCAATACTGCACCAGACACGCAGCGCTCAATACTGCACCAGACACGCAGTGCTCAATACTGTGCCAGACACGCAGCGCTCAATACTGCACCAGACACACAGCGCTCAATACTGCGCCAGACACGCAGCGCTCAATACTGCGCCAGACATGCAGCGCTCAATACTGCACCAGACACGCAGTGCTCAATACTGTGCCAGACACGCAGCGCTCAATACTGCGCCAGACACGCAGCGCTCAATACTACGCCAGACACAATGCGCTCAATACTGTGCCAGACACACAGCGCTCAATACTGTGCCAGACACGCAGCGCTCAATACTGCGCCAGACACACAGCGCTCAATACTGCGCCAGACACGCAGCGCTCAATACTGCGCCAGACACGCAGCGCTCAATACTGTGCCGGACAAAGCGCTCAATACTGCGCCAGACACACAGCGCTCAATACTGCGCCAGACACGCAGCGCTCAATACTGTGCCGGACACAGCGCTCAATACTGCACCAGACACGCAGTGCTCAATACTGCGCCGGACACAGCGCTCAATACTGCGCCAGACACGCAGCGCTCAATACTGCACCAGACACGCAGCGCTCAATACTGCGCCAGACACAATGCGCTCAATACTGCACCAGACACACAGCGCTCAATACTGCGCCAGACATGCAGTGCTCAATACTGTGCCAGACACAGCGCTCAATACTGCACCAGACACAGCGCTCAATACTGCGCCAGACACGCAGCGCTCAATACTGCGCCGGACACAGCGCTCAATACTGCGCCAGACACGCAGCGCTCAATACTGCGCCAGACACGCAGCGCTCAATACTGCGCCAGACACGCAGTGCTCAATACTGCACCAGACACGCAGTGCTCAATACTGTGCCAGACACACAGCGCTCAATACTGCGCCAGACACGCAGCGCTCAATACTGCACCAGACACGCAGCGCTCAATACTGCGCCAGACATGCAGCGCTCAATACTGCACCAGACACGCAGTGCTCAATACTGTGCCAGACACGCAGCGCTCAATACTGCACCAGACACACAGCGCTCACTACTGCGCCAGACACGCAGCGCTCAATACTGCACCAGACACGCAGCGCTCAATACTGCGCCAGACACACAGCGCTCAATACTGTGCCAGACACACAGCGCTCAATAATGCGCCAGACACGCAGCGCTCAATACTGCGCCAGACTCAGCGCTCAATACTGCGCCAGACACACAGCGCTCAATACTGTGCCAGACACACAGCGCTCAATACTGCGCCAGACACGCAGCGCTCAATACTGCACCAGACACAGCGCTCAATACTGTGCCAGACACGCAGCGCTCAATACTGCGCCAGACACGCAGCGCTCAATACTGCGCCAGACACGCAGCGCTCAATACTGCACCAGACACGCAGCGCTCAATACTGCGCCAGACACGCAGCGCTCAATACTGCGCCAGACACGCAGCGCTCAATACTGCACCAGACACGCAGCGCTCAATACTGCGCCAGACACGCAGCGCTCAATACTGCGCTAGACACAGCGCTCAATACTGCGCAAGACACGCAGCGCTCAATACTGCGCTAGACACAGCGCTCAATACTGCACCAGACACGCAGCGCTCAATACTGCGCCAGACACGCAGCGCTCAATACTGTGCCAGACACGCAGCGCTCAATACTGCGCCAGACACGCAGCGCTCAATACTGCACCAGACACACAGCGCTCAATACTGCGCCAGACACGCAGCGCTCAATACTGCACCAGACACGCAGCGCTCAATACTGCACCAGACACACAGCGCTCAATACTGCACCAGACACAGCGCTCAATACTGCACCAGACACGCAGCGCTCAATACTGCACCAGACACAGCGCTCAATACTGCGCCAGACACGCATTGCTCAATACTGCACCAGACACACAGCGCTCAATACTGTGCCAGACACAGCGCTCAATACTGCGCCAGACACACAGCGCTCAATACAGCACCAGACACAGCGCTCAATACTGCACCAGACACAGCGCTCAATACTGCGCCAGACACGCATTGCTCAATACTGCACCAGACACAGCGCTCAATACTGCACCAGACACGCAGCGCTCAATACTGCACCAGACACAGCGCTCAATACTGCACCAGACACACAGCGCTCAATACTGCACCAGACACGCAGCGCTCAATACTGTGCCAGACACAGCGCTCAATACTGCACCAGACACGCAGCGCTCAATACTGTGCCAGACACAGCGCTCAATACTGCGCCAGACACACAGCGCTCAATACTGCACCAGACACGCAGCGCTCAATACTGCACCAGACACAGCGCTCAATACTGTGCCAGACACAGCGCTCAATATTGCGCCAGACACAGCGCTTAATACTGTGCCAGACACACAGCGCTCAATACTGTGCCAGACACAGCGCTCAATACTGCGCCAGACACGCAGCGCTCAATACTGCACCAGACACGCAGCGCTCAATACTGTGCCAGACACAGCGCTCAATACTGCGCCAGACACGCAGCGCTCAATACTGCGCCAGACACGCAGCGCTCAATACTGCACCAGACACGCAGCGCTCAATACTGCGCCAGACACGCAGTGCTCAATACTGCGCCAGACACGCAGCGCTCAATACTGCACCAGACACGCAGCGCTCAATACTGCGCCAGACACGCAGCGCTCAATACTGCGCTAGACACAGCGCTCAATACTGCGCCAGACACGCAGCGCTCAATACTGCGCTAGACACAGCGCTCAATACTGCACCAGACACGCAGCGCTCAATACTGCGCCAGACACGCAGCGCTCAATACTGTGCCAGACACGCAGCGCTCAATACTGCGCCAGACACGCAGCGCTCAATACTGCACCAGACACACAGCGCTCAATACTGCGCCAGACACGCAGCGCTCAATACTGCACCAGACACGCAGCGCTCAATACTGCACCAGACACACAGCGCTCAATACTGCACCAGACACAGCGCTCAATACTGCACCAGACACGCAGCGCTCAATACTGCACCAGACACAGCGCTCAATACTGCGCCAGACACGCATTGCTCAATACTGCACCAGACACACAGCGCTCAATACTGTGCCAGACACAGCGCTCAATACTGCGCCAGACACACAGCGCTCAATACTGCACCAGACACAGCGCTCAATACTGCACCAGACACAGCACTCAATACTGCGCCAGACACGCATTGCTCAATACTGCACCAGACACAGCGCTCAATACTGCACCAGACACGCAGCGCTCAATACTGCACCAGACACAGCGCTCAATACTGCACCAGACACACAGCGCTCAATACTGCACCAGACACGCAGCGCTCAATACTGTGCCAGACACAGCGCTCAATACTGCACCAGACACGCAGCGCTCAATACTGTGCCAGACACAGCGCTCAATACTGCGCCAGACACACAGCGCTCAATACTGCGACAGACACACAGCGCTTAATACTGCACCAGACACAGCGCTCAATACTGTGCCAGACACAGCGCTCAATATTGCGCCAGACACAGCGCTTAATACTGTGCCAGACACACAGCGCTCAATACTGTGCCAGACACGCAGCGCTCAATACTGCACCAGACACAGCGCTCAATACTGCGCCAGACACGCAGCGCTCAATACTGCACCAGACACGCAGCGCTCAATACTGCACCAGACACGCAGCGCTCAATACTGCATCAGACACGCAGTGCTCAATACTGCGCCAGACACACAGCGCTCAATACTGCACCAGACACGCAGCGCTCAATACTGCGCGAGACACGCAGCGCTCAATACTGTGCCAGACACAGCGCTCATTACTGCGCCAGACACACAGCGCTCAATACTGTGCCAGACACACAGTGCTCAATACTGCGCCAGACACAGCGCTCAATACTGCGCCAGACACACAGCGCTCAATACTGCACCAGACACACAGCGCTCAATACTGCGCCAGACACAGCGCTCAATACTGCACCAGACACGCAGTGCTCAATACTGCGCCAGACACGCAGCGCTCAATACTGTGCCAGACACAGCGCTCAATACTGCGCCAGACACAGCGCTCAATACTGTGCCAGACACGCAGTGCTCAATACTGCGCCAGACACACAGCGCTCAATACTGCACCAGACACGCAGCGCTCAATACTGCGCCAGACATGCAGTGCTCAATACTGCGCCAGACATGCAGTGCTCAATACTGCACCAGACATGCAGCGCTCAATACTGCGCCAGACACAGCGCTCAATACTGCACCAGACACGCAGTGCTCAATACTGCGCCAGACACGCAGCGCTCAATACTGCACCAGACACGCAGCGCTCAATACTGCGCCAGACATGCAGTGCTCAATACTGCGCCAGACATGCAGTGCTCAATACTGCGCCAGACATGCAGCGCTCAATATTGTGCCAGACATGCAGTGCTCAATACTGCGCCGCACACGCTGCGCTCAATACTGTGAAAGACACGCATCGCTCAATACTGCATCAGACACGCAGCGCTCAATACTGCGCCAGACATGCAGCGCTCAATACTGCACCAGACACGCAGCGCTCAATACTGCGCCAGACACAGCGCTCAATACTGCGCCAGACACGCAGTGCTCAATACTGCACCAGACACGCAGCGCTCAATACTGCGCCAGACACAGCGCTCAATACTGCACCAGACACGCAGCGCTCAATACTGTGCCAGACACACAGCGCTCAATACTGCGCCAGACACAGCGCTCAATACTGCACCAGACACGCAGCGCTCAATACTGCGCCAGACACAGCGCTCAATACTGCACCAGACACGCAGTGCTCAATACTGCGCCAGACACGCAGCGCTCAATACTGCGCCAGACACAGCGCTCAATACTGCACCAGACACGCAGCGCTCAATACTGTGCCAGACACACAGCGCTCAATACTGCGCCAGACACGCAGCGCTCAATACTGCGCCAGACACAGCGCTCAATACTGCGCCAGACACTCAGTGCTCAATACTGCGCCAGACATGCAGTGCTCAATACTGCGCCAGACACGCAGCGCTCAATACTGCACCAGACACGCAGCGCTCAATACTGCACCAGACACGCAGCGCTCAATACTGCGCCAGACACAGCGCTCAATACTGCACCAGACACGCAGTGCTCAATACTGCGCCAGACACGCAGTGCTCAATACTGCACCAGACACGCAGCGCTCAATACTGCGCCAGACATGCAGTGCTCAATACTGCGCCAGACATGCAGCGCTCAATACTGCGCCAGACACGCAGTGCTCAATACTGCACCAGACACGCAGCACTCAATACTGCGCCAGACACAGCGCTCAATACTGCGTTAGACACGCAGCGCTCAATACTGCGCCAGACACGCAGCGCTCAATACTGCGCCAGACACAGCGCTCAATATTGTGCCAGACACGCAGCGCTCAATACTGCGCCAGACACAGCGCTCAATACTGCGCCAGACACACAGCGCTCAATACTGCGCCAGACATGCAGTGCTCAATACTGCGCCGCACACGCTGCGCTCAATACTGTGAAAGACATGCAGCGCTCAATACTGCATCAGACACGCAGCGCTCAATACTGCGCCAGACATGCAGCGCTCAATACTGCACCAGACACGCAGCGCTCAATACTGCGCCAGACACAGCGCTCAATACTGCGCCAGACACGCAGCGCTCAATACTGCGCTAGACACAGCGCTCAATACTGCGTTAGACACGCAGCGCTCAATACTGCGCCAGACACAGCGCTCAATACTGCACCAGACACGCAGCGCTCAATACTGCGCCAGACACAGCGCTCAATACTGCGCCAGACACGCAGTGCTCAATACTGCGCCAGACACGCAGCGCTCAATACTGCACCAGACACGCAGCGCTCAATACTGCGCCAGACACAGCGCTCAATACTGCGTTAGACACGCAGCGCTCAATACTGTGCCAGACACGCATCGCTCAATACTGCGCCAGACACAGCGCTCAATACTGCGCCAGACACAGCGCTCAATACTGCACCAGACACGCAGCGCTCAATACTGCGCCAGACACAGCGCTCAATACTGCGCCAGACACGCAGTGCTCAATATTGCGCCAGACATGCAGTGCTCAATACTGCGCCAGACACGCAGCGCTCAATACTGCACCAGACACGCAGCGCTCAATACTGCACCAGACACGCAGCGCTCAATACTGCGCCAGACACAGCGCTCAATACTGCACCAGACACGCAGTGCTCAATACTGCGCCAGACACGCAGCGCTCAATACTGCACCAGACACGCAGCGCTCAATACTGCGCCAGACATGCAGTGCTCAATACTGAGCCAGACATGCAGTGCTCAATACTGCGCCGCACACGCTGCGCTCAATACTGTGAAAGACACGCAGCGCTCAATACTGCATCAGACACGCAGCGCTCAATACTGCGCCAGACATGCAGCGCTCAATACTGCGCCAGACACGCAGCGCTCAATACTGCGCCAGACACAGCGCTCAATACTGCGCCAGACACAGCGCTCAATACTGCACCAGACATGCAGCGCTCAATACTGCGCCAGACACAGCGCTCAATACTGCGCCAGACACGCAGTGCTCAATACTGCGCCAGACATGCAGTGCTCAATACTGCGCCAGACACGCAGCGCTCAATACTGCACCAGACACGCAGCGCTCAATACTGCACCAGACACGCAGCGCTCAATAATGCATTTGACACGCAGCGCTCAATACTGCATTTGACACAGGGCTCAATACTGCGCCACACACAGCGCTCAATACTGCGCCAGACACAGCGCTCAATACTGTGCCAGACATGCAGCGCTCAATACTGCGCCAGACACGCTGCGCTCAATACTGCGCCAGACACGCAGCGCTCAATACTGCGCCAGACACAGCGCTCAATACTGCGCCAGACACAGCGCTCAATACTGCGCCAGACACGCAGCGCTCAATACTGCGCCAGACACAGCGCTCAATACTGCGCCAGACATGCAGCGCGATCAATACAGCGCCAGACACGCAGCGCTCAATACTGTGCCAGACACGCAGCGCTCAATACTGCGCCAGACACGCTGCGCTCAATACTGCGCTGGACACAGCGCTCAATACCGTGCCAGACACACAGCGCTCAATACTGCGCCAGACATGCAGTGCTCAATACTGCGCCAGACACGCAGCGCTCAATACTGCACCAGACACGCAGCGCTCAATACTGCACCAGACACGCAGCGCTCAATACTGCATTTGACACGCAGCGCTCAATACTGCATTTGACACAGGGCTCAATACTGCGCCACACACAGCGCTCAATACTGCGCCAGACACAGCGCTCAATACTGTGCCAGACATGCAGCGCTCAATACTGCGCCAGACACGCTGCGCTCAATATTGCGCCAGACACGCAGCGCTCAATACTGCGCCAGACACAGCGCTCAATACTGCGCCAGACACAGCGCTCAATACTGCGCCAGACACGCAGCGCTCAATACTGCGCCAGACACAGCGCTCAATACTGCGCCAGACATGCAGCGCTCAATACTGCGCCAGACACGCAGCGCTCAATACTGCGCCAGACACGCAGCGCTCAATACTGCGCCAGACATGCAGTGCTCAATACTGCGCCAGACATGCAGTGCTCAATACTGCGCCGCACACGCTGCGCTCAATACTGTGAAAGACACGCAGCGCTCAATACTGCATCAGACACGCAGCGCTCAATACTGCGCCAGACATGCAGCGCTCAATACTGCACCAGACACGCAGCGCTCAATACTGCGCCAGACACAGCGCTCAATACTGCGCCAGACACGCAGTGCTCAATACTGCACCAGACACGCAGCGCTCAATACTGCGCCAGACACAGCGCTCAATACTGCGTTAGACACGCAGCGCTCAATACTGCGCCAGACACGCAGCGCTCAATACTGCGCCAGACACAGCGCTCAATACTGCGCCAGACACAGCGCTCAATACTGCACCAGACATGCAGCGCTCAATACTGCGCCAGACACAGCGCTCAATACTGCGCCAGACACGCAGTGCTCAATACTGCGCCAGACATGCAGTGCTCAATACTGCGCCAGACACGCAGCGCTCAATACTGCACCAGACACGCAGCGCTCAATACTGCACCAGACACGCAGCGCTCAATACTGCATTTGACACGCAGCGCTCAATACTGCATTTGACACAGGGCTCAATACTGCGCCACACACAGCGCTCAATACTGCGCCAGACACAGCGCTCAATACTGTGCCAGACATGCAGCGCTCAATACTGCGCCAGACACGCTGCGCTCAATACTGCGCCAGACACGCAGCGCTCAATACTGCGCCAGACACAGCGCTCAATACTGCGCCAGACACAGCGCTCAATACTGCGCCAGACACGCAGCGCTCAATACTGCGCCAGACACAGCGCTCAATACTGCGCCAGACATGCAGCGCTCAATACAGCGCCAGACACGCAGCGCTCAATTCTGTGCCAGACACGCAGCGCTCAATACTGCGCCAGACACGCTGCGCTCAATACTGCGCTGGACACAGCGCTCAATACCGTGCCAGACACACAGCGCTCAATACTGCGCCAGACATGCAGTGCTCAATACTGCGCCAGACACGCAGCGCTCAATACTGCACCAGACACGCAGCGCTCAATACTGCACCAGACACGCAGCGCTCAATACTGCATTTGACATGCAGCGCTCAATACTGCATTTGACACAGGGCTCAATACTGCGCCACACACAGCGCTCAATACTGCGCCAGACACAGCGCTCAATACTGTGCCAGACATGCAGCGCTCAATATTGCGCCAGAAACGCAGCGCTCAATACTGCGCCAGACACAGCGCTCAATACTGCGCCAGACACAGCGCTCAATACTGCGCCAGACACGCAGCGCTCAATACTGCGCCAGACACAGCGCTCAATACTGCGCCAGACATGCAGCGCTCAATACAGCGCCAGACACGCAGCGCTCAATACTGTGCCAGACACGCAGCGCTCAATACTGCGCCAGACACGCTGCGCTCAATACTGCGCTGGACACAGCGCTCAATACTGCGCCAGACACGCAGTGCTCAATACTGCGCCAGACACGCAGCGCTCAATACTGCGCCAGACACGCAGCGCTCAATAATGCGCCAGACACGCTGCGCTCAATAGTGCGCTAGACACAGCGCTCAATACTGCGCCAGACACAGCGCTCAATACTGCGCCAGACACGCAGCGCTCAATACTGCGCCAGACACAGCGCTCAATACTGCGCCAGACATGCAGCGCTCAATACAGCGCCAGACACGCAGCGCTCAATACTGTGCCAGACACGCAGCGCTCAATACTGCGCCAGACACGCTGCGCTCAATACTGCGCTGGACACAGCGCTCAATACCGTGCCAGACACACAGCGCTCAATACTGCGCCAGACATGCAGTGCTCAATACTGCGCCAGACACGCAGCGCTCAATACTGCACCAGACACGCAGCGCTCAATACTGCACCAGACACGCAGCGCTCAATACTGCATTTGACACGCAGCGCTCAATACTGCATTTGACACAGGGCTCAATACTGCGCCACACACAGCGCTCAATACTGCGCCAGACACAGCGCTCAATACTGTGCCAGACATGCAGCGCTCAATACTGCGCCAGACACGCTGCGCTCAATATTGCGCCAGACACGCAGCGCTCAATACTGCGCCAGACACAGCGCTCAATATTGCGCCAGACACGCAGCGCTCAATACTGCGCCAGACACGCAGCGCTCAATACTGCGCCAGACACAGCGCTCAATACTGCGCCAGACATGCAGCGCTCAATACAGCGCCAGACACGCAGCGCTCAATACTGTGCCAGACACGCAGCGCTCAATACTGCGCCAGACACGCTGCGCTCAATACTGCGCTGGACACAGCGCTCAATACCGTGCCAGACACACAGCGCTCAATACTGCGCCAGACACGCAGCGCTCAATACTGCGCCAGACACGCAGCGCTCAATACTGCGCCAGACACGTATTGCTCAATACTGCGCCAGACACGCATTGCTCAATACTGCGCCAGACACGCAGTGCTCAATACTGCGCCAGACACGCAGCGCTCAATACTGCGCCAGACACGCAGCGCTCAATAATGCGCCAGACACGCTGCGCTCAATAGTGCGCCAGACACAGCGCTCAATACTGCACCAGACACGCAGCGCTCAATACTGCGCCAGAAACGCAGTGCTCAATACTGCGCCAGACACGCAGTGCTCAATACTGCACCCGAAACGCAGCGCTCAATACTGCGCCAGACACAGCGCTCAATATTGAACCAGACACAGCGCTCAATACTGTGCCAGACACAGCGCTCAATACTGCGCCAGACACGCAGCGCTCAATACTGCACCAGACACAGCGCTCAATACTGCGCCAGACACAGCGCTCAATACTGCGCCAGACACAGCGCTCAATACTGCGCCAGACACACAGCGCTCAATACTGCACCAGACACAGCGCTCAATACTGCGCCAGACACAGCGCTCAATACTGCGCCAGACACAGTGCTCAATACTGCGCCAGACACGTAGTGCTCAATACTGCGCCAGACACGCAGCGCTCAATACTGCACCAGACACGCAGCGCTCAATACTGCGCCAGACATGCAGTGCTCAATACTGCGCCAGACATGCAGTGCTCAATACTGTGCCAGACATGCAGTGCTCAATACTGCGCCAGACACGCAGTGCTCAATACTACGCCAGACATGCAGTGCTCAATACTGCGCCAGACACGCAGCGCTCAATACTGCGCCAGACATGCAGTGCTCAATACTGCGCCAGACACGCAGTGCTCAATACTGCGCCAGACACGCAGCGCTCAATACTGCATCAGACACGCAGCGCTCAATACTGCGCCAGACATGCAGCGCTCAATACTGCACCAGACACGCAGCGCTCAATACTGCGCCAGACACAGCGCTCAATACTGCGCCAGACACGCAGTGCTCAATACTGCACCAGACACGCAGCGCTCAATACTGCGCCAGACACAGCGCTCAATACTGCGTTAGACACGCAGCGCTCAATACTGCGCCAGACACGCAGCGCTCAATACTGTGCCAGACACAGCGCTCAATACTGTGCCAGACACGCAGCGCTCAATACTGCGCCAGACACACAGCGCTCAATACTGCGCCAGACACACAGCGCTCAATACTGCGCCAGACACACAGCGCTCAATACTGCGCCAGACACGCAGCGCTCAATACTGCGCCAGACACGCAGCGCTCAATACTGTGCCAGACACGCAGCGCTCAATACTGCGCCAGACACAGCGCTCAATACTGCACCAGACACGCAGCGCTCAATACTGCGCCAGACATGCAGTGCTCAATACTGCGCCAGACATGCAGTGCTCAATACTGCGCCGCACACGCTGCGCTCAAAACTGTGAAAGACACGCAGCGCTCAATACTGCATCAGACACGCAGCGCTCAATACTGCGCCAGACATGCAGCGCTCAATACTGCACCAGACACGCAGCGCTCAATACTGCGCCAGACACAGCGCTCAATACTGCGCCAGACACGCAGCGCTCAATACTGCGCTAGACACAGCGCTCAATACTGCGTTAGACACGCAGCGCTCAATACTGCGCCAGACACAGCGCTCAATACTGCACCAGACACGCAGCGCTCAATACTGCGCCAGACACAGCGCTCAATACTGCGCCAGACACGCACTGCTCAATACTGCGCCAGACATGCAGTGCTCAATACTGCGCCAGACACGCAGTGCTCAATACTGCACCAGACACGCAGCGCTCAATACTGCGCCAGACACAGCGCTCAATACTGCGTTAGACACGGAGCGCTCAATACTGCGCCAGACACGCAGCGCTCAATACTGCGCCAGACACAGCGCTCAATACTGTGCCAGACACGCAGCGCTCAATACTGCGCCAGACACACAGCGCTCAATACTGCGCCAGACACACAGCGCTCAATACTGCGCCAGACACACAGCGCTCAATACTGCGCCAGACACGCAGTGCTCAATACTGCGCCAGACACGCAGCGCTCAATACTGTGCCAGTCACGCAGCGCTCAATACTGCGCCAGACACAGCGCTCAATACTGCACCAGACACGCAGCGCTCAATACTGCGCCAGACATGCAGTGCTCAATACTGCGCCAGACATGCAGTGCTCAATACTGCGCCGCACACGCTGCGCTCAATACTGTGAAAGACACGCAGCGCTCAATACTGCATCAGACATGCAGCGCTCAATACTGCGCCAGACATGCAGCGCTCAATACTGCACCAGACACGCAGCGCTCAATACTGCGCCAGA
Source organism: Ascaphus truei (assembly GCF_040206685.1). Lineage (NCBI taxonomy): Eukaryota > Metazoa > Chordata > Amphibia > Anura > Ascaphidae > Ascaphus > Ascaphus truei. Next base: position 195,045 of record NW_027456783.1, on the reverse strand, counting down.
CACAGCGCTCAATACTGCGTTAGACACGCAGCGCTCAATACTGCGCCAGACACGCAGCGCTCAATACTGCGCCAGACACAGCGCTCAATACTGCGCCAGACACAGCGCTCAATACTGCACCAGACACGCAGCGCTCAATACTGCGCCAGACACAGCGCTCAATACTGCGCCAGACACGCAGTGCTCAATATTGCGCCAGACATGCAGTGCTCAATACTGCGCCAGACACGCAGCGCTCAATACTGCACCAGACACGCAGCGCTCAATACTGCACCAGACACGCAGCGCTCAATACTGCGCCAGACACAGCGCTCAATACTGCACCAGACACGCAGTGCTCAATACTGCGCCAGACACGCAGCGCTCAATACTGCACCAGACACGCAGCGCTCAATACTGCGCCAGACATGCAGTGCTCAATACTGCGCCAGACATGCAGTGCTCAATACTGCGCCGCACACGCTGCGCTCAATACTGTGAAAGACACGCAGCGCTCAATACTGCATCAGACATGCAGCGCTCAATACTGCGCCAGACATGCAGCGCTCAATACTGCACCAGACACGCAGCGCTCAATACTGCGCCAGACACAGCGCTCAATACTGCGTTAGACACGCAGCGCTCAATACTGCGCCAGACACGCAGCGCTCAATACTGCGCCAGACACAGCGCTCAATACTGTGCCAGACACGCAGCGCTCAATACTGCGCCAGACACACAGCGCTCAATACTGCGCCAGACACACAGCGCTCAATACTGCGCCAGACACACAGCGCTCAATACTGCGCCAGACACGCAGCGCTCAATACTGCGCCAGACACGCAGCGCTCAATACTGTGCCAGACACGCAGCGCTCAATACTGCGCCAGACACAGCGCTCAATACTGCACCAGACACGCAGCGCTCAATACTGCGCCAGACATGCAGTGCTCAATACTGCGCCAGACATGCAGTGCTCAATACTGCGCCGCACACGCTGCGCTCAAAACTGTGAAAGACACGCAGCGCTCAATACTGCATCAGACACGCAGCGCTCAATACTGCGCCAGACATGCAGCGCTCAATACTGCACCAGACACGCAGCGCTCAATACTGCGCCAGACACAGCGCTCAATACTGCGCCAGACACGCAGCGCTCAATACTGCGCTAGACACAGCGCTCAATACTGCGTTAGACACGCAGCGCTCAATACTGCGCCAGACACAGCGCTCAATACTGCACCAGACACGCAGCGCTCAATACTGCATTTGACACGCAGCGCTCAATACTGCATTTGACACAGGGCTCAATACTGCGCCACACACAGCGCTCAATACTGCGCCAGACACAGCGCTCAATACTGTGCCAGACATGCAGCGCTCAATACTGCGCCAGACACGCTGCGCTCAATACTGCGCCAGACACGCAGCGCTCAATACTGCGCCAGACACAGCGCTCAATACTGCGCCAGACACAGCGCTCAATACTGCGCCAGACACGCAGCGCTCAATACTGCGCCAGACACAGCGCTCAATACTGCGCCAGACATGCAGCGCTCAATACAGCGCCAGACACAGCGCTCAATACTGCGCCAGACACGCAGTGCTCAATACTGCGCCAGACATGCAGTGCTCAATACTGCGCCAGACACGCAGCGCTCAATACTGCACCAGACATGCAGCGCTCAATACTGCACCAGACACGCAGCGCTCAATACTGCATTTGACACGCAGCGCTCAATACTGCATTTGACACAGGGCTCAATACTGCGCCACACACAGCGCTCAATACTGCGCCAGACACAGCGCTCAATACTGTGCCAGACATGCAGCGCTCAATACTGCGCCAGACACGCTGCGCTCAATACTGCGCCATACACGCAGCGCTCAATACTGCGCCAGACACAGCGCTCAATACTGCGCCAGACACAGCGCTCAATACTGCGCCAGACACGCAGCGCTCAATACTGCGCCAGACACAGCGCTCAATACTGCGCCAGACATGCAGCGCTCAATACAGCGCCAGACACGCAGCGCTCAATACTGTGCCAGACACGCAGCGCTCAATACTGCGCCAGACACGCTGCGCTCAATACTGCGCCAGACACGCAGCGCTCAATACTGCGCCAGACACGCAGCGCTCAATACTGTGCCAGACACACAGCGCTCAATACTGCGCCAGACACACAGTGATCAATACTGCATTTGACACGCAGCGCTCAATACTGCATTTGACACAGGGCTCAATACTGCGCCAGACACAGCGCTCAATACTGCGCCAGACATGCAGCGCTCAATACAGCGCCAGACACGCAGCGCTCAATACTGTGCCAGACACGCAGCGCTCAATACTGCGCCAGACACGCTGCGCTCAATACTGCGCTGGACACAGCGCTCAATACTGCGCCAGACACGCAGTGCTCAATACTGCGCCAGACACGCAGCGCTCAATACTGCGCCAGACACGCAGCGCTCAATAATGCGCCAGACACGCTGCGCTCAATAGTGCGCTAGACACAGCGCTCAATACTGCGCCAGACACAGCGCTCAATACTGCGCCAGACACGCAGCGCTCAATACTGCGCCAGACACAGCGCTCAATACTGCGCCAGACATGCAGCGCTCAATACAGCGCCAGACACGCAGCGCTCAATACTGTGCCAGACACGCAGCGCTCAATACTGCGCCAGACACGCTGCGCTCAATACTGCGCTGGACACAGCGCTCAATACCGTGCCAGACACACAGCGCTCAATACTGCGCCAGACATGCAGTGCTCAATACTGCGCCAGACACGCAGCGCTCAATACTGCACCAGACACGCAGCGCTCAATACTGCACCAGACACGCAGCGCTCAATACTGCATTTGACACGCAGCGCTCAATACTGCATTTGACACAGGGCTCAATACTGCGCCACACACAGCGCTCAATACTGCGCCAGACACAGCGCTCAATACTGTGCCAGACATGCAGCGCTCAAAACTGCGCCAGACACGCTGCGCTCAATATTGCGCCAGACACGCAGCGCTCAATACTGCGCCAGACACAGCGCTCAATATTGCGCCAGACACGCAGCGCTCAATACTGCGCCAGACACGCAGCGCTCAATACTGCGCCAGACACAGCGCTCAATACTGCGCCAGACATGCAGCGCTCAATACAGCGCCAGACACGCAGCGCTCAATACTGTGCCAGACACGCAGCGCTCAATACTGCGCCAGACACGCTGCGCTCAATACTGCGCTGGACACAGCGCTCAATACCGTGCCAGACACACAGCGCTCAATACTGCGCCAGACACGCAGCGCTCAATACTGCGCCAGACACGCAGCGCTCAATAATGCGCCAGACACGTATTGCTCAATACTGCGCCAGACACGCATTGCTCAATACTGCGCCAGACACGCAGTGCTCAATACTGCGCCAGACACGCAGCGCTCAATACTGCGCCAGACACGCAGCGCTCAATAATGCGCCAGACACGCTGCGCTCAATAGTGCGCCAGACACAGCGCTCAATACTGCACCAGACACGCAGCGCTCAATACTGCGCCAGAAACGCAGTGCTCAATACTGCGCCAGACACGCAGTGCTCAATACTGCACCCGAAACGCAGCGCTCAATACTGCGCCAGACACAGCGCTCAATATTGAACCAGACACAGCGCTCAATACTGTGCCAGACACAGCGCTCAATACTGCGCCAGACACGCAGCGCTCAATACTGCACCAGACACAGCGCTCAATACTGCGCCAGACACAGCGCTCAATACTGCGCCAGACACAGCGCTCAATACTGCGCCAGACACACAGCGCTCAATACTGCACCAGACACAGCGCTCAATACTGCGCCAGACACAGCGCTCAATACTGCGCCAGACACAGTGCTCAATACTGCGCCAGACACGTAGTGCTCAATACTGCGCCAGACACGCAGCGCTCAATACTGCACCAGACACGCAGCGCTCAATACTGCGCCAGACATGCAGTGCTCAATACTGCGCCAGACATGCAGTGCTCAATACTGTGCCAGACATGCAGTGCTCAATACTGCGCCAGACACGCAGTGCTCAATACTACGCCAGACATGCAGTGCTCAATACTGCGCCAGACACGCAGCGCTCAATACTGCGCCAGACATGCAGTGCTCAATACTGCGCCAGACACGCAGTGCTCAATACTGCGCCAGACACGCAGCGCTCAATACTGCATCAGACACGCAGCGCTCAATACTGCGCCAGACATGCAGCGCTCAATACTGCACCAGACACGCAGCGCTCAATACTGCGCCAGACACAGCGCTCAATACTGCGCCAGACACGCAGTGCTCAATACTGCACCAGACACGCAGCGCTCAATACTGCGCCAGACACAGCGCTCAATACTGCGTTAGACACGCAGCGCTCAATACTGCGCCAGACACGCAGCGCTCAATACTGCGCCAGACACAGCGCTCAATACTGTGCCAGACACGCAGCGCTCAATACTGCGCCAGACACACAGCGCTCAATACTGCGCCAGACACACAGCGCTCAATACTGCGCCAGACACACAGCGCTCAATACTGCGCCAGACACGCAGCGCTCAATACTGCGCCAGACACGCAGCGCTCAATACTGTGCCAGACACGCAGCGCTCAATACTGCGCCAGACACAGCGCTCAATACTGCACCAGACACGCAGCGCTCAATACTGCGCCAGACATGCAGTGCTCAATACTGCGCCAGACATGCAGTGCTCAATACTGCGCCGCACACGCTGCGCTCAAAACTGTGAAAGACACGCAGCGCTCAATACTGCATCAGACACGCAGCGCTCAATACTGCGCCAGACATGCAGCGCTCAATACTGCACCAGACACGCAGCGCTCAATACTGCGCCAGACACAGCGCTCAATACTGCGCCAGACACGCAGCGCTCAATACTGCGCTAGACACAGCGCTCAATACTGCGTTAGACACGCAGCGCTCAATACTGCGCCAGACACAGCGCTCAATACTGCACCAGACACGCAGCGCTCAATACTGCATTTGACACGCAGCGCTCAATACTGCATTTGACACAGGGCTCAATACTGCGCCACACACAGCGCTCAATACTGCGCCAGACACAGCGCTCAATACTGTGCCAGACATGCAGCGCTCAATACTGCGCCAGACACGCTGCGCTCAATACTGCGCCAGACACGCAGCGCTCAATACTGCGCCAGACACAGCGCTCAATACTGCGCCAGACACAGCGCTCAATACTGCGCCAGACACGCAGCGCTCAATACTGCGCCAGACACAGCGCTCAATACTGCGCCAGACATGCAGCGCTCAATACAGCGCCAGACACAGCGCTCAATACTGCGCCAGACACGCAGTGCTCAATACTGCGCCAGACATGCAGTGCTCAATACTGCGCCAGACACGCAGCGCTCAATACTGCACCAGACATGCAGCGCTCAATACTGCACCAGACACGCAGCGCTCAATACTGCATTTGACACGCAGCGCTCAATACTGCATTTGACACAGGGCTCAATACTGCGCCACACACAGCGCTCAATACTGCGCCAGACACAGCGCTCAATACTGTGCCAGACATGCAGCGCTCAATACTGCGCCAGACACGCTGCGCTCAATACTGCGCCAGACACGCAGCGCTCAATACTGCGCCAGACACAGCGCTCAATACTGCGCCAGACACAGCGCTCAATACTGCGCCAGACACGCAGCGCTCAATACTGCGCCAGACACAGCGCTCAATACTGCGCCAGACATGCAGCGCTCAATACAGCGCCAGACACGCAGCGCTCAATACTGTGCCAGACACGCAGCGCTCAATACTGCGCCAGACACGCTGCGCTCAATACTGCGCCAGACACGCAGCGCTCAATACTGCGCCAGACACGCAGCGCTCAATACTGTGCCAGACACACAGCGCTCAATACTGCGCCAGACACACAGTGATCAATACTGCATTTGACACGCAGCGCTCAATACTGCATTTGACACAGGGCTCAATACTGCGCCAGACACAGCGCTCAATACTGCGCCAGACATGCAGCGCTCAATACAGCGCCAGACACGCAGCGCTCAATACTGTGCCAGACACGCAGCGCTCAATACTGCGCCAGACACGCTGCGCTCAATACTGCGCTGGACACAGCGCTCAATACTGCGCCAGACACGCAGTGCTCAATACTGCGCCAGACACGCAGCGCTCAATACTGCGCCAGACACGCAGCGCTCAATAATGCGCCAGACACGCTGCGCTCAATAGTGCGCTAGACACAGCGCTCAATACTGCGCCAGACACAGCGCTCAATACTGCGCCAGACACGCAGCGCTCAATACTGCGCCAGACACAGCGCTCAATACTGCGCCAGACATGCAGCGCTCAATACAGCGCCAGACACGCAGCGCTCAATACTGTGCCAGACACGCAGCGCTCAATACTGCGCCAGACACGCTGCGCTCAATACTGCGCTGGACACAGCGCTCAATACCGTGCCAGACACACAGCGCTCAATACTGCGCCAGACATGCAGTGCTCAATACTGCGCCAGACACGCAGCGCTCAATACTGCACCAGACACGCAGCGCTCAATACTGCACCAGACACGCAGCGCTCAATACTGCATTTGACACGCAGCGCTCAATACTGCATTTGACACAGGGCTCAATACTGCGCCACACACAGCGCTCAATACTGCGCCAGACACAGCGCTCAATACTGTGCCAGACATGCAGCGCTCAAAACTGCGCCAGACACGCTGCGCTCAATATTGCGCCAGACACGCAGCGCTCAATACTGCGCCAGACACAGCGCTCAATATTGCGCCAGACACGCAGCGCTCAATACTGCGCCAGACACGCAGCGCTCAATACTGCGCCAGACACAGCGCTCAATACTGCGCCAGACATGCAGCGCTCAATACAGCGCCAGACACGCAGCGCTCAATACTGTGCCAGACACGCAGCGCTCAATACTGCGCCAGACACGCTGCGCTCAATACTGCGCTGGACACAGCGCTCAATACCGTGCCAGACACACAGCGCTCAATACTGCGCCAGACACGCAGCGCTCAATACTGCGCCAGACACGCAGCGCTCAATAATGCGCCAGACACGTATTGCTCAATACTGCGCCAGACACGCATTGCTCAATACTGCGCCAGACACGCAGTGCTCAATACTGCGCCAGACACGCAGCGCTCAATACTGCGCCAGACACGCAGCGCTCAATAATGCGCCAGACACGCTGCGCTCAATAGTGCGCCAGACACAGCGCTCAATACTGCACCAGACACGCAGCGCTCAATACTGCGCCAGAAACGCAGTGCTCAATACTGCGCCAGACACGCAGTGCTCAATACTGCACCCGAAACGCAGCGCTCAATACTGCGCCAGACACAGCGCTCAATATTGAACCAGACACAGCGCTCAATACTGTGCCAGACACAGCGCTCAATACTGCGCCAGACACGCAGCGCTCAATACTGCACCAGACACAGCGCTCAATACTGCGCCAGACACAGCGCTCAATACTGCGCCAGACACAGCGCTCAATACTGCGCCAGACACACAGCGCTCAATACTGCACCAGACACAGCGCTCAATACTGCGCCAGACACAGCGCTCAATACTGCGCCAGACACAGTGCTCAATACTGCGCCAGACACGTAGTGCTCAATACTGCGCCAGACACGCAGCGCTCAATACTGCACCAGACACGCAGCGCTCAATACTGCGCCAGACATGCAGTGCTCAATACTGCGCCAGACATGCAGTGCTCAATACTGTGCCAGACATGCAGTGCTCAATACTGCGCCAGACACGCAGTGCTCAATACTACGCCAGACATGCAGTGCTCAATACTGCGCCAGACACGCAGCGCTCAATACTGCGCCAGACATGCAGTGCTCAATACTGCGCCAGACACGCAGTGCTCAATACTGCGCCAGACACGCAGCGCTCAATACTGCATCAGACACGCAGCGCTCAATACTGCGCCAGACATGCAGCGCTCAATACTGCACCAGACACGCAGCGCTCAATACTGCGCCAGACACAGCGCTCAATACTGCGCCAGACACGCAGTGCTCAATACTGCACCAGACACGCAGCGCTCAATACTGCGCCAGACACAGCGCTCAATACTGCGTTAGACACGCAGCGCTCAATACTGCGCCAGACACGCAGCGCTCAATACTGCGCCAGACACAGCGCTCAATACTGTGCCAGACACGCAGCGCTCAATACTGCGCCAGACACACAGCGCTCAATACTGCGCCAGACACACAGCGCTCAATACTGCGCCAGACACACAGCGCTCAATACTGCGCCAGACACGCAGCGCTCAATACTGCGCCAGACACGCAGCGCTCAATACTGTGCCAGACACGCAGCGCTCAATACTGCGCCAGACACAGCGCTCAATACTGCACCAGACACGCAGCGCTCAATACTGCGCCAGACATGCAGTGCTCAATACTGCGCCAGACATGCAGTGCTCAATACTGCGCCGCACACGCTGCGCTCAAAACTGTGAAAGACACGCAGCGCTCAATACTGCATCAGACACGCAGCGCTCAATACTGCGCCAGACATGCAGCGCTCAATACTGCACCAGACACGCAGCGCTCAATACTGCGCCAGACACAGCGCTCAATACTGCGCCAGACACGCAGCGCTCAATACTGCGCTAGACACAGCGCTCAATACTGCGTTAGACACGCAGCGCTCAATACTGCGCCAGACACAGCGCTCAATACTGCACCAGACACGCAGCGCTCAATACTGCGCCAGACACAGCGCTCAATACTGCGCCAGACACGCACTGCTCAATACTGCGCCAGACATGCAGTGCTCAATACTGCGCCAGACACGCAGCGCTCAATACTGCACCAGACACGCAGCGCTCAATACTGCGCCAGACACAGCGCTCAATACTGCGTTAGACACGGAGCGCTCAATACTGCGCCAGACACGCAGCGCTCAATACTGCGCCAGACACAGCGCTCAATACTGTGCCAGACACGCAGCGCTCAATACTGCGCCAGACACACAGCGCTCAATACTGCGCCAGACACACAGCGCTCAATACTGCGCCAGACACACAGCGCTCAATACTGCGCCAGACACGCAGTGCTCAATACTGCGCCAGACACGCAGCGCTCAATACTGTGCCAGTCACGCAGCGCTCAATACTGCGCCAGACACAGCGCTCAATACTGCACCAGACACGCAGCGCTCAATACTGCGCCAGACATGCAGTGCTCAATACTGCGCCAGACATGCAGTGCTCAATACTGCGCCGCACACGCTGCGCTCAATACTGTGAAAGACACGCAGCGCTCAATACTGCATCAGACATGCAGCGCTCAATACTGCGCCAGACATGCAGCGCTCAATACTGCACCAGACACGCAGCGCTCAATACTGCGCCAGACACAGCGCTCAATACTGCGTTAGACACGCAGCGCTCAATACTGCGCCAGACACGCAGCGCTCAATACTGCGCCAGACACAGCGCTCAATACTGCGCCAGACACAGCGCTCAATACTGCACCAGACACGCAGCGCTCAATACTGCGCCAGACACAGCGCTCAATACTGCGCCAGACACGCAGTGCTCAATATTGCGCCAGACATGCAGTGCTCAATACTGCGCCAGACACGCAGCGCTCAATACTGCACCAGACACGCAGCGCTCAATACTGCACCAGACACGCAGCGCTCAATACTGCGCCAGACACAGCGCTCAATACTGCACCAGACACGCAGTGCTCAATACTGCGCCAGACACGCAGCGCTCAATACTGCACCAGACATGCAGCGCTCAATACTGCGCCAGACATGCAGTGCTCAATACTGCGCCAGACATGCAGTGCTCAATACTGCGCCGCACACGCTGCGCTCAATACTGTGAAAGACACGCAGCGCTCAATACTGCATCAGACATGCAGCGCTCAATACTGCGCCAGACATGCAGCGCTCAATACTGCACCAGACACGCAGCGCTCAATACTGCGCCAGACACAGCGCTCAATACTGCACCAGACACGCAGTGCTCAATACTGCACCAGACACGCAGCGCTCAATACTGCGCCAGACACAGCGCTCAATACTGCGTTAGACACGCAGCGCTCAATACTGCGCCAGACACGCAGCGCTCAATACTGCGCCAGACACAGCGCTCAATACTGCGCCAGACACAGCGCTCAATACTGCACCAGACATGCAGCGCTCAATACTGCGCCAGACACAGCGCTCAATACTGCGCCAGACACGCAGTGCTCAATACTGCGCCAGACATGCAGTGCTCAATACTGCGCCAGACACGCAGCGCTCAATACTGCACCAGACATGCAGCGCTCAATACTGCACCAGACACGCAGCGCTCAATACTGCATTTGACACGCAGCGCTCAATACTGCATTTGACACAGGGCTCAATACTGCGCCACACACAGCGCTCAATACTGCGCCAGACACAGCGCTCAATACTGTGCCAGACATGCAGCGCTCAATACTGCGCCAGACACGCTGCGCTCAATACTGCGCCAGACACGCAGCGCTCAATACTGCGCCAGACACAGCGCTCAATACTGCGCCAGACACAGCGCTCAATACTGCGCCAGACACGCAGCGCTCAATACTGCGCCAGACACAGCGCTCAATACTGCGCCAGACATGCAGCGCTCAATACAGCGCCAGACACGCAGCGCTCAATACTGTGCCAGACACGCAGCGCTCAATACTGCGCCAGACACGCTGCGCTCAATACTGCGCTGGACACAGCGCTCAATACCGTGCCAGACACACAGCGCTCAATACTGCGCCAGACATGCAGTGCTCAATACTGCGCCAGACACGCAGCGCTCAATACTGCACCAGACACGCAGCGCTCAATACTGCACCAGACACGCAGCGCTCAATACTGCATTTGACACGCAGCGCTCAATACTGCATTTGACACAGGGCTCAATACTGCGCCACACACAGCGCTCAATACTGCGCCAGACACAGCGCTCAATACTGCGCCAGACACGCAGCGCTCAATACTGCGCCAGACACAGCGCTCAATACTGCGCCAGACATGCAGCGCTCAATACAGCGCCAGACACGCAGCGCTCAATACTGTGCCAGACACGCAGCGCTCAATACTGCGCCAGACACGCTGCGCTCAATACTGCGCTGGACACAGCGCTCAATACCGTGCCAGACACACAGCGCTCAATACTGCGCCAGACACGCAGCGCTCAATACTGCGCCAGACACGCAGCGCTCAATACTGCGCCAGACACGTATTGCTCAATACTGCGCCAGACACGCATTGCTCAATACTGCGCCAGACACGCAGTGCTCAATACTGCGCCAGACACGCAGCGCTCAATACTGCGCCAGACACGCAGCGCTCAATAATGCGCCAGACACGCTGCGCTCAATAGTGCGCCAGACACAGCGCTCAATACTGCACCAGACACGCAGCGCTCAATACTGCGCCAGAAACGCAGTGCTCAATACTGCGCCAGACACGCAGTGCTCAATACTGCACCCGAAACGCAGCGCTCAATACTGCGCCAGACACAGCGCTCAATATTAAACCAGACACAGCGCTCAATACTGTGCCAGACACAGCGCTCAATACTGCGCCAGACACGCAGCGCTCAATACTGCACCAGACAGCGCTCAATACTGCGCCAGACACAGCGCTCAATACTGCGCCAGACACAGCGCTCAATACTGCGCCAGACACACAGCGCTCAATACTGCACCAGACACAGCGCTCAATACTGCGCCAGACACAGCGCTCAATACTGCGCCAGACACAGAGCTCAATACTGCGCCAGACACGTAGTGCTCAATACTGCGCCAGACACGCAGCGCTCAATACTGCGCCAGACACAGCGCTCAATAATGCGCCAGAAACGCAGCGCTCAATACTGCGCCAGACACAGCGCTCAATAATGCGCCAGACACGCAGCGCTCAATACTGCACCACACACGCAGCGCTCAATACTGCACCAGACACGCAGCGCTCAATACTGCGCCAGACACAGCGCTCAATACTGCACCAGACACGCAGCGCTCAATACTGCGCCAGACACAGCGCTCAATACTGCGCCAGACACGCATTGCTCAATACTGCACCAGACACGCAGCGCTCAATACTGCGCCAGACACGCAGCGCTCAATACTGCGCCAGACACAGCGCTCAATACTGCGCCAGACACGCATTGCTCAATACTGCACCAGACACGCAGCGCTCAATACTGCGCCAGACACGCAGCGCTCAATACTGCGCCAGACACAGCGCTCAATACTGCGTCAGACACAGCGCTCAATACTGCACCAGACACGCAGCGCTCAATACTGCGCCAGACACAGCGCTCAATAATGCGCCAGACACGCAGCGCTCAATACTGCACCACACACGCAGCGCTCAATACTGCACCAGACACGCAGCGCTCAATACTGCGCCAGACACAGCGCTCAATACTGCGCCAGACACGCATTGCTCAATACTGCACCAGACACGCAGCGCTCAATACTGCGCCAGACACGCAGCGCTCAATACTGCGCCAGACACAGTGCTCAATACTGCGCCAGACACGCATTGCTCAATACTGCGCCAGACACGCAGCGCTCAATATTGCGCCAGACACGCAGCGCTCAATACTGCGCCAGACACAGCGCTCAATACTGCGTCAGACACAGCGCTCAATACTGCACCAGACACGCAGCGCTCAATACTGCGCCAGACACGCAGCGCTCAATACTGCGCCAGACACGCAGTGCTCAATACTGCGCCAGACATGCAGCGCTCAATACTGCGCCAGACACAGCGCTCAATACTGCGCCAGACACGCAGCGCTCAATACTGCGCCAGACACACAGCGCTCAATACTGCGCAAGACACAGCGCTCAATACTGCACCAGACACGCAGCGCTCAATACTGCGCCAGACACAGCGCTCAATACTGCACCAGACATGCGGTGCTCAATACTGCACCAGACACGCAGCGCTCAATACTGCGCCAGACACGCAGCGCTCAATACTGCACCAGACACGCAGCGCTCAATACTGCGCCAGACACGCAGCGCTCAATACTGCGCCAGACACGCAGCGCTCAATACTGCGCCAGACACACAGCGCTCAATACTGTGCCAGACACAGCGCTCAATACTGCACCAGACACGCAGCGCTCAATACTGTGCCAGACACGCAGCGCTCAATACTGCACCAGACACACAGCGCTCAATACTGTGCCAGACACGCAGCGCTCAATACTGCACCAGACACAGCGCTCAATACTGCGCCAGACACACAGCGCTCAATACTGCACCAGACACAGTGCTCAATACTGCGCCAGACACGCAGCGCTCAATACTGCGCCAGACACGCAGCGCTCAATACTGCGCCAGACACAGCGCTCAATACTGTGCCAGACACGCAGCGCTCAATACTGCACCAGACACGCAGCGCTCAATACTGCGCCAGACACGCAGCGCTCAATACTGCGCCAGACACACAGCGCTCAATACTGCGCCAGACACAGTGCTCAATACTGCGCCAGACACGCAGCGCTCAATACTGCGCCAGACACGCAGCGCTCAATAATGCGCCAGACACGCAGCGCTCAATACTGCGCCAGACACGCAGCGCTCAATACTGTGCCAGACACAGCACTCAATACTGCACCAGACACGCAGCGCTCAATACTGCGCCAGACACGCAGCGCTCAATACTGCGCCAGACACGCAGCGCTCAATACTGCGCCAGACATGCAGTGCTCAATACTGCGCCGCACACGCTGCGCTCAATACTGTGAAAGACACGCAGCGCTCAATACTGCATCAGACATGCAGCGCTCAATACTGCGCCAGACATGCAGCGCTCAATACTGCACCAGACACGCAGCGCTCAATACTGCGCCAGACACAGCGCTCAATACTGCGTTAGACACGCAGCGCTCAATACTGCGCCAGACACGCAGCGCTCAATACTGCGCCAGACACAGCGCTCAATACTGCGCCAGACACAGCGCTCAATACTGCACCAGACACGCAGCGCTCAATACTGCGCCAGACACAGCGCTCAATACTGCGCCAGACACGCAGTGCTCAATATTGCGCCAGACATGCAGTGCTCAATACTGCGCCAGACACGCAGCGCTCAATACTGCACCAGACACGCAGCGCTCAATACTGCACCAGACACGCAGCGCTCAATACTGCGCCAGACACAGCGCTCAATACTGCACCAGACACGCAGTGCTCAATACTGCGCCAGACACGCAGCGCTCAATACTGCACCAGACATGCAGCGCTCAATACTGCGCCAGACATGCAGTGCTCAATACTGCGCCAGACATGCAGTGCTCAATACTGCGCCGCACACGCTGCGCTCAATACTGTGAAAGACACGCAGCGCTCAATACTGCATCAGACATGCAGCGCTCAATACTGCGCCAGACATGCAGCGCTCAATACTGCACCAGACACGCAGCGCTCAATACTGCGCCAGACACAGCGCTCAATACTGCACCAGACACGCAGTGCTCAATACTGCACCAGACACGCAGCGCTCAATACTGCGCCAGACACAGCGCTCAATACTGCGTTAGACACGCAGCGCTCAATACTGCGCCAGACACGCAGCGCTCAATACTGCGCCAGACACAGCGCTCAATACTGCGCCAGACACAGCGCTCAATACTGCACCAGACATGCAGCGCTCAATACTGCGCCAGACACAGCGCTCAATACTGCGCCAGACACGCAGTGCTCAATACTGCGCCAGACATGCAGTGCTCAATACTGCGCCAGACACGCAGCGCTCAATACTGCACCAGACATGCAGCGCTCAATACTGCACCAGACACGCAGCGCTCAATACTGCATTTGACACGCAGCGCTCAATACTGCATTTGACACAGGGCTCAATACTGCGCCACACACAGCGCTCAATACTGCGCCAGACACAGCGCTCAATACTGTGCCAGACATGCAGCGCTCAATACTGCGCCAGACACGCTGCGCTCAATACTGCGCCAGACACGCAGCGCTCAATACTGCGCCAGACACAGCGCTCAATACTGCGCCAGACACAGCGCTCAATACTGCGCCAGACACGCAGCGCTCAATACTGCGCCAGACACAGCGCTCAATACTGCGCCAGACATGCAGCGCTCAATACAGCGCCAGACACGCAGCGCTCAATACTGTGCCAGACACGCAGCGCTCAATACTGCGCCAGACACGCTGCGCTCAATACTGCGCTGGACACAGCGCTCAATACCGTGCCAGACACACAGCGCTCAATACTGCGCCAGACATGCAGTGCTCAATACTGCGCCAGACACGCAGCGCTCAATACTGCACCAGACACGCAGCGCTCAATACTGCACCAGACACGCAGCGCTCAATACTGCATTTGACACGCAGCGCTCAATACTGCATTTGACACAGGGCTCAATACTGCGCCACACACAGCGCTCAATACTGCGCCAGACACAGCGCTCAATACTGCGCCAGACACGCAGCGCTCAATACTGCGCCAGACACAGCGCTCAATACTGCGCCAGACATGCAGCGCTCAATACAGCGCCAGACACGCAGCGCTCAATACTGTGCCAGACACGCAGCGCTCAATACTGCGCCAGACACGCTGCGCTCAATACTGCGCTGGACACAGCGCTCAATACCGTGCCAGACACACAGCGCTCAATACTGCGCCAGACACGCAGCGCTCAATACTGCGCCAGACACGCAGCGCTCAATACTGCGCCAGACACGTATTGCTCAATACTGCGCCAGACACGCATTGCTCAATACTGCGCCAGACACGCAGTGCTCAATACTGCGCCAGACACGCAGCGCTCAATACTGCGCCAGACACGCAGCGCTCAATAATGCGCCAGACACGCTGCGCTCAATAGTGCGCCAGACACAGCGCTCAATACTGCACCAGACACGCAGCGCTCAATACTGCGCCAGAAACGCAGTGCTCAATACTGCGCCAGACACGCAGTGCTCAATACTGCACCCGAAACGCAGCGCTCAATACTGCGCCAGACACAGCGCTCAATATTAAACCAGACACAGCGCTCAATACTGTGCCAGACACAGCGCTCAATACTGCGCCAGACACGCAGCGCTCAATACTGCACCAGACAGCGCTCAATACTGCGCCAGACACAGCGCTCAATACTGCGCCAGACACAGCGCTCAATACTGCGCCAGACACACAGCGCTCAATACTGCACCAGACACAGCGCTCAATACTGCGCCAGACACAGCGCTCAATACTGCGCCAGACACAGAGCTCAATACTGCGCCAGACACGTAGTGCTCAATACTGCGCCAGACACGCAGCGCTCAATACTGCGCCAGACACAGCGCTCAATAATGCGCCAGAAACGCAGCGCTCAATACTGCGCCAGACACAGCGCTCAATAATGCGCCAGACACGCAGCGCTCAATACTGCACCACACACGCAGCGCTCAATACTGCACCAGACACGCAGCGCTCAATACTGCGCCAGACACAGCGCTCAATACTGCACCAGACACGCAGCGCTCAATACTGCGCCAGACACAGCGCTCAATACTGCGCCAGACACGCATTGCTCAATACTGCACCAGACACGCAGCGCTCAATACTGCGCCAGACACGCAGCGCTCAATACTGCGCCAGACACAGCGCTCAATACTGCGCCAGACACGCATTGCTCAATACTGCACCAGACACGCAGCGCTCAATACTGCGCCAGACACGCAGCGCTCAATACTGCGCCAGACACAGCGCTCAATACTGCGTCAGACACAGCGCTCAATACTGCACCAGACACGCAGCGCTCAATACTGCGCCAGACACAGCGCTCAATAATGCGCCAGACACGCAGCGCTCAATACTGCACCACACACGCAGCGCTCAATACTGCACCAGACACGCAGCGCTCAATACTGCGCCAGACACAGCGCTCAATACTGCGCCAGACACGCATTGCTCAATACTGCACCAGACACGCAGCGCTCAATACTGCGCCAGACACGCAGCGCTCAATACTGCGCCAGACACAGTGCTCAATACTGCGCCAGACACGCATTGCTCAATACTGCGCCAGACACGCAGCGCTCAATATTGCGCCAGACACGCAGCGCTCAATACTGCGCCAGACACAGCGCTCAATACTGCGTCAGACACAGCGCTCAATACTGCACCAGACACGCAGCGCTCAATACTGCGCCAGACACGCAGCGCTCAATACTGCGCCAGACACGCAGTGCTCAATACTGCGCCAGACATGCAGCGCTCAATACTGCGCCAGACACAGCGCTCAATACTGCGCCAGACACGCAGCGCTCAATACTGCGCCAGACACACAGCGCTCAATACTGCGCAAGACACAGCGCTCAATACTGCACCAGACACGCAGCGCTCAATACTGCGCCAGACACAGCGCTCAATACTGCACCAGACATGCGGTGCTCAATACTGCACCAGACACGCAGCGCTCAATACTGCGCCAGACACGCAGCGCTCAATACTGCACCAGACACGCAGCGCTCAATACTGCGCCAGACACGCAGCGCTCAATACTGCGCCAGACACGCAGCGCTCAATACTGCGCCAGACACACAGCGCTCAATACTGTGCCAGACACAGCGCTCAATACTGCACCAGACACGCAGCGCTCAATACTGTGCCAGACACGCAGCGCTCAATACTGCACCAGACACACAGCGCTCAATACTGTGCCAGACACGCAGCGCTCAATACTGCACCAGACACAGCGCTCAATACTGCGCCAGACACACAGCGCTCAATACTGCACCAGACACAGTGCTCAATACTGCGCCAGACACGCAGCGCTCAATACTGCGCCAGACACGCAGCGCTCAATACTGCGCCAGACACAGCGCTCAATACTGTGCCAGACACGCAGCGCTCAATACTGCACCAGACACGCAGCGCTCAATACTGCGCCAGACACGCAGCGCTCAATACTGCGCCAGACACACAGCGCTCAATACTGCGCCAGACACAGTGCTCAATACTGCGCCAGACACGCAGCGCTCAATACTGCGCCAGACACGCAGCGCTCAATAATGCGCCAGACACGCAGCGCTCAATACTGCGCCAGACACGCAGCGCTCAATACTGTGCCAGACACAGCACTCAATACTGCACCAGACACGCAGCGCTCAATACTGCGCCAGACACGCAGCGCTCAATACTGCGCCAGACACGCAGCGCTCAATACTGCGCCAGACACACAGCGCTCAATACTGCGCCAGACACAGCGCTCAATACTGCACCAGACACGCAGCGCTCAATACTGCGCCAGACACGCAGCGCTAAATACTGCGCCAGACACGCAGCGCTCAATACTGCGCCAGACACAGCGCTCAATACTGCACCAGACACGCAGCGCTCAATACTGCGCCAGACACAGCGCTCAATACTGTACCAGACACGCAGCGCTCAATACTGCGCCAGACACGCAGCGCTCAATACTGCGCCAGACACGCAGCGCTCAATACTGCGCCAGACACACAGCGCTCAATACTGCGCCAGACACGCAGCGCTCAATACTGCACAAGACACAGCGCTCAATACTGCGCCAGACACTCAGCGCTCAATACTGCGCCAGACACAGCGCTCAATACTGCGCCAGACATGCAGCGCTCATTACTGCACCAGACACGCAGCGCTCAATACTGCGCCTGACACAGAGCGCTCAATACTGCGCCAGACACACAGCGCTCAATACTGCGCCAGACACACAGCGCTCAATACTGCGCCAGACACGCAGCGCTCAATACTGCGCCAGACACGCAGTGCTCAATACTGCGCCAGACACACAGCGCTCAATACTGCGCCAGACACACAGCGCTCAATACTGTGCCAGACACACAGCGCTCAATACTGCGCCAGACACACAGTGCTCAATACTGCACCAGACACGCAGCGCTCAATACTGCGCCAGACACGCAGCGCTCAATACTGCGCCAGACACGCAGCGCTCAATACTGCGCCAGACACGCAGCGCTCAATACTGCGCCAGACACGCAGTGCTCAATACTGCGCCAGACATGCAGCGCTCAATATTGCGCCAGACACAGAGCTCAATACTGCGCCAGACACGCAGCGCTCAATACTGCGCCAGACACACAGCGCTCAATACTGCGCCAGACACAGCGCTCAATACTGCACCAGACACGCAGCGCTCAATACTGCGCCAGACACAGCGCTCAATACTGCACCAGACATGCAGTGCTCAATACTGCACCAGACACGCAGCGCTCAATACTGCGCCAGACACGCAGCGCTCAATACTGCACCAGACACGCAGCGCTCAATACTGCGCCAGACACGCAGCGCTCAATACTGCGCCAGACACAGCGCTCAATACTGCACCAGACATGCAGTGCTCAATACTGCACCAGACACGCAGCGCTCAATACTGCGCCAGACACGCAGCGCTCAATACTGCACCAGACACGCAGCGCTCAATACTGCGCCAGTCACGCAGCGCTCAATACTGCGCCAGACACACAGCGCTCAATACTGCGCCAGACACGCAGCGCTCAATACTGTGCCAGACACAGCGCTCAATACTGCACCAGACACGCAGCGCTCAATACTGCGCCAGACACAGCGCTCAATACTGCACCAGACACGCAGCGCTCAATACTGCACCAGACACAGCGCTCAATACTGCGCCAGACACTCAGCGCTCAATACTGCGCCAGACACAGCGCTCAATACTGCGCCAGACATGCAGCGCTCATTACTGCACCAGACACACAGCGCTCAATACTGCGCCTGACACAGAGCGCTCAATACTGCGCCAGACACACAGCGCTCAATACTGCGCCAGACACACAGCGCTCAATACTGCGCCAGACACACAGCGCTCAATACTGCGCCAGACACACAGCGCTCAATACTGCGCCAGACACGCAGCGCTCAATACTGTACCAGACACACAGCGCTCAATACTGCGCCAGACACGCAGCGCTCAATACTGCGCCAGACACGCAGCGCTCAATACTGCGCCAGACACGCAGCGCTCAATACTGCGCCAGACACGCAGCGCTCAATACTGTGCCAGACACACAGCGCTCAATACTGCGCCAGACACACAGTGCTCAATACTGCACCAGACACGCAGCGCTCAATACTGCGCCAGACACGCAGCGCTCAATACTGCGCCAGACACGCAGCGCTCAATACTGAGCCAGACACGCAGCGCTCAATACTGCACCAGACACACAGCGCTCAATACTGCGCCAGACACGCAGCGCTCAATACTGTGCCAGACACAATGCGCTCAATACTGCGCCAGACACGCAGCGCTCAATACTGCACCAGACACACAGCGCTCAATACTGCACCAGACACAGCGCTCAATACTGCGCCAGACACGCAGCGCTCAATACTGCACCAGACACACAGCGCTCAATACTGCACCAGACACAGCGCTCAATACTGCGCCAGACACGCAGCGGTCAATACTGCACCAGACACACAGCGCTCAATACTGCACCAGACACACAGCGCTCAATACTGCACCAGACACAGCGCTCAATACTGCGCCAGACACGCAGCGCTCAATACTGCACCAGACACAGCGCTCAATACTGCGCCAGACACGCAGCGCTCAATACTGCACCAGACACAGCGCTCAATACTGCACCAGACACGCAGCGCTCAATACTGCACCGGACACAGCGCTCAATACTGTGCCAGACACGCAGCGCTCAATACTGCACCAGACACGCAGCGCTCAATACTGCGCCAGACACGCAGCGCTCAATACTGCGCCAGACACACAGCGCTCAATACTGCGCTAGACACAGTGCTCAATACTGCGCCAGACACGCAGCGCTCGATACTGCGCCAGACACGCAGCGCTCAATAATGCGCCAGACACGCAGCGCTCAATACTGCGCCAGACACGCAGCGCTCAATACTGTGCCAGACACAGCACTCAATACTGCAACAGACACGCAGCGCTCAATACTGCGCCAGACACGCAGCGCTCAATACTGCGCCAGACACGCAGCGCTCAATACTGCGCCAGACACACAGCGCTCAATACTGCGCCAGACACAGCGCTCAATACTGCACCAGACACGCAGCGCTCAATACTGCGCCAGACACGCAGCGCTAAATACTGCGCCAGACACGCAGCGCTCAATACTGCGCCAGACACAGCGCTCAATACTGCACCAGACACGCAGCGCTCAATACTGCGCCAGACACAGCGCTCAATACTGTACCAGACACGCAGCGCTCAATACTGCGCCAGACACAGCGCTCAATACTGCACCAGACATGCAGTGCTCAATACTGCACCAGACACGCAGCGCTCAATACTGCGCCAGACACGCAGCGCTCAATACTGCGCCAGACACAGCGCTCAATACTGCACCAGACACGCAGCGCTCAATACTGTGCCAGACACGCAGCGCTCAATACTGCACCAGACACACAGCGCTCAATACTGTGCCAGACACGCAGTGCTCAATACTGCGCCAGACACAGCGCTCAATACTGCACCAGACACACAGCGCTCAATACTGCGCCAGACACGCAGCGCTCAATACTGCACCAGACACAGCGCTCAATACTGCGCCAGACACAGTGCTCAATACTGCGCCAGACACACAGCGCTCAATACTGCACCAGACACAGTGCTCAATACTGCACCAGACACGCAGCGCTCAATACTGCGCCAGACACGCAGCGCTCAATACTGCGCCAGACACAGCGCTCAATACTGTGCCAGACACGCAGCGCTCAATACTGCACCAGACACGCAGCGCTCAATACTGCGCCAGACACGCAGCGCTCAATACTGCGCCAGACACACAGCGCTCAATACTGCGCTAGACACAGTGCTCAATACTGCGCCAGACACGCAGCGCTCAATACTGCGCCAGACACGCAGCGCTCAATAATGCGCCAGACACGCAGCACTCAATACTGCGCCAGACACGCAGCGCTCAATACTGCGCCAGACACACAGCGCTCAATACTGCGCCAGACACAGCGCTCAATACTGCACCAGACACGCAGCACTCAATACTGCGCCAGACACGCAGCGCTAAATACTGCGCCAGACACGCAGCGCTCAATACTGCGCCAGACACAGCGCTCAATACTGCACCAGACACGCAGCGCTCAATACTGCGCCAGACACAGCGCTCAATACTGTACCAGACACGCAGCGCTCAATACTGCGCCAGACACGCAGCGCTCAATACTGCGCCAGACACGCAGCGCTCAATACTACGCCAGACACACAGCGCTCAATACTGCGCCAGACACGCAGCGCTCAATACTGCACCAGACACAGCGCTCAATACTGCGCCAGACACTCAGCGCTCAATACTGCGCCAGACACAGCGCTCAATACTGCGCCAGACATGCAGCGCTCATTACTGCACCAGACACACAGCGCTCAATACTGCGCCTGACACAGAGCGCTCAATACTGCGCCAGACACACAGCGCTCAATACTGCGCCAGACACACAGCGCTCAATACTGCGCCAGACACACAGCGCTCAATACTGTGCCAGACAACACACAGCGCTCAATACTGCGCCAGACACGCAGCGCTCAATACTGTACCAGACACACAGCGCTCAATACTGCGCCAGACACGCAGCGCTCAATACTGCGCCAGACACGCAGCGCTCAATACTGCGCCAGACACGCAGCGCTCAATACTGCGCCAGACACGCAGCGCTCAATACTGTGCCAGACACACAGCGCTCAATACTGCGCCAGACACACAGTGATCAATACTGCACCAGACACGCAGCGCTCAATACTGCGCCAGACACGCAGCGCTCAATACTGCGCCAGACACGCAGCGCTCAATACTGCGCCAGACACGCAGCGCTCAATACTGCACCAGACACACAGTGCTCAATACTGCGCCAGACACGCAGCGCTCAATACTGTGCCAGACACAATGCGCTCAATACTGCGCCAGACACGCAGCGCTCAATACTGCACCAGACACACAGCGCTCAATACTGCACCAGACACAGCGCTCAATACTGAGCCAGACACGCAGCGGTCAATACTGCACCAGACACACAGCGCTCAATACTGCACCAGACACACAGCGCTCAATACTGCACCAGACACAGCGCTCAATACTGCGCCAGACACGCAGCGCTCAATACTGCACCAGACACAGCGCTCAATACTGCGCCAGACACGCAGCGCTCAATACTGCACCAGACACAGCGCTCAATACTGCACCAGACACGCAGCGCTCAATACTGCACCGGACACAGCGCTCAATACTGCGCCAGACACGCAGCGCTCAATACTGCGCCAGACACGCAGCACTCAATACTGCGCCAGACACAGCGCTCAATACTGCGCCAGACACGCAGCCCTCAATACTGCGCCAGACACGCAGCGCTCAATACTGCGCCAGACACGCAGCGCTCAATACTGCGCCAGACACGCAGCGCTCAATACTGTGCCAGACACAGCACTCAATACTGCACCAGACACGCAGCGCTCAATACTGCGCCAGACACGCAGCGCTCAATACTGCGCCAGACACGCAGCGCTCAATACTGCGCAAGACACACAGCGCTCAATACTGCGCCAGACACAGCGCTCAATACTGCACCAGACACGCAGCGCTCAATACTGCGCCAGACACGCAGCGCTAAATACTGCGCCAGACACGCAGCGCTCAATACTGCGCCAGACACAGCGCTCAATACTGCACCAGACACGCAGCGCTCAATACTGCGCCAGACACAGCGCTCAATACTGTACCAGACACACAGCGCTCAATACTGCGCCAGACACAGCGCTCAATACTGCACCAGACATGCAGTGCTCAATACTGCACCAGACACGCAGCGCTCAATACTGCGCCAGACACGCAGCGCTCAATACTGCGCCAGACACAGCGCTCAATACTGCACCAGACACGCAGCGCTCAATACTGTGCCAGACACGCAGCGCTCAATACTGCACCAGACACAGCGCTCAATACTGTGCCAGACACGCAGTGCTCAATACTGCGCCAGACACAGCGCTCAATACTGCACCAGACACACAGCGCTCAATACTGCGCCAGACACGCAGCGCTCAATACTGCACCAGACACAGCGCTCAATACTGCGCCAGACACAGTGCTCAATACTGCGCCAGACACACAGCGCTCAATACTGCACCAGACACAGTGCTCAATACTGCACCAGACACGCAGCGCTCAATACTGTGCCAGACACGCAGCGCTCAATACTGCGCCAGACACAGCGCTCAATACTGTGCCAGACACGCAGCGCTCAATACTGCACCAGACACGCAGCGCTCAATACTGCGCCAGACACGCAGCGCTCAATACTGCGCCAGACACACAGCGCTCAATACTGCGCTAGACACAGTGCTCAATACTGCGCCAGACACGCAGCGCTCAATACTGCGCCAGACACGCAGCGCTCAATAATGCGCCAGACACGCAGCGCTCAATACTGCGCCAGACACGCAGCGCTCAATACTGTGCCAGACACAGCACTCAATACTGCACCAGACACGCAGCGCTCAATACTGCGCCAGACACGCAGCGCTCAATACTGCGCCAGACACAGCGCTCAATACTGTACCAGACACGCAGCGCTCAATACTGCGCCAGACACGCAGCGCTCAATACTGCGCCAGACACGCAGCGCTCAATACTACGCCAGACACACAGCGCTCAATACTGCGCCAGACACGCAGCGCTCAATACTGCACCAGACACAGCGCTCAATACTGCGCCAGACACTCAGCGCTCAATACTGCGCCAGACACAGCGCTCAATACTGCGCCAGACATGCAGCGCTCATTACTGCACCAGACACACAGCGCTCAATACTGCGCCTGACACAGAGCGCTCAATACTGCGCCAGACACACAGCGCTCAATACTGCGCCAGACACACAGCGCTCAATACTGCGCCAGACACACAGCGCTCAATACTGTGCCAGACAACACACAGCGCTCAATACTGCGCCAGACACGCAGCGCTCAATACTGTACCAGACACACAGCGCTCAATACTGCGCCAGACACGCAGCGCTCAATACTGCGCCAGACACGCAGCGCTCAATACTGCGCCAGACACGCAGCGCTCAATACTGCGCCAGACACGCAGCGCTCAATACTGTGCCAGACACACAGCGCTCAATACTGCGCCAGACACACAGTGATCAATACTGCACCAGACACGCAGCGCTCAATACTGCGCCAGACACGCAGCGCTCAATACTGCGCCAGACACGCAGCGCTCAATACTGCGCCAGACACGCAGCGCTCAATACTGCACCAGACACACAGTGCTCAATACTGCGCCAGACACGCAGCGCTCAATACTGTGCCAGACACAATGCGCTCAATACTGCGCCAGACACGCAGCGCTCAATACTGCACCAGACACACAGCGCTCAATACTGCACCAGACACAGCGCTCAATACTGAGCCAGACACGCAGCGGTCAATACTGCACCAGACACACAGCGCTCAATACTGCACCAGACACACAGCGCTCAATACTGCACCAGACACAGCGCTCAATACTGCGCCAGACACGCAGCGCTCAATACTGCACCAGACACAGCGCTCAATACTGCGCC
Organism: Ascaphus truei; assembly: GCF_040206685.1. Lineage (NCBI taxonomy): Eukaryota > Metazoa > Chordata > Amphibia > Anura > Ascaphidae > Ascaphus > Ascaphus truei. The sequence goes on along the minus strand of NW_027456783.1, from coordinate 169,404 downwards.
AGACACGCAGCGCTCAATACTGCACCAGACACAGCGCTCAATACTGCACCAGACACGCAGCGCTCAATACTGCACCGGACACAGCGCTCAATACTGCGCCAGACACGCAGCGCTCAATACTGCGCCAGACACGCAGCACTCAATACTGCGCCAGACACAGCGCTCAATACTGCGCCAGACACAGCGCTCAATACTGCACCAGACACGCAGCGCTCAATACTGCGCCAGACACGCAGCGCTAAATACTGCGCCAGACACGCAGCGCTCAATACTGCGCCAGACACAGCGCTCAATACTGCACCAGACACGCAGCGCTCAATACTGCGCCAGACACAGCGCTCAATACTGTACCAGACACGCAGCGCTCAATACTGCGCCAGACACAGCGCTCAATACTGCACCAGACATGCAGTGCTCAATACTGCACCAGACACGCAGCGCTCAATACTGCGCCAGACACGCAGCGCTCAATACTGCGCCAGACACAGCGCTCAATACTGCACCAGACACGCAGCGCTCAATACTGTGCCAGACACGCAGCGCTCAATACTGCACCAGACACAGCGCTCAATACTGTGCCAGACACGCAGTGCTCAATACTGCGCCAGACACAGCGCTCAATACTGCACCAGACACACAGCGCTCAATACTGCGCCAGACACGCAGCGCTCAATACTGCACCAGACACAGCGCTCAATACTGCGCCAGACACAGTGCTCAATACTGCGCCAGACACACAGCGCTCAATACTGCACCAGACACAGTGCTCAATACTGCACCAGACACGCAGCGCTCAATACTGTGCCAGACACGCAGCGCTCAATACTGCGCCAGACACAGCGCTCAATACTGTGCCAGACACGCAGCGCTCAATACTGCACCAGACACGCAGCGCTCAATACTGCGCCAGACACGCAGCGCTCAATACTGCGCCAGACACACAGCGCTCAATACTGCGCTAGACACAGTGCTCAATACTGCGCCAGACACGCAGCGCTCAATACTGCGCCAGACACGCAGCGCTCAATAATGCGCCAGACACGCAGCGCTCAATACTGTGCCAGACACGCAGCGCTCAATACTGTGCCAGACACAGCACTCAATACTGCACCAGACACGCAGCGCTCAATACTGCGCCAGACACGCAGCGCTCAATACTGCGCCAGACACGCAGCGCTCAATACTGCGCCAGACACACAGCGCTCAATACTGCGCCAGACACAGCGCTCAATACTGCACCAGACACGCAGCACTCAATACTGCGCCAGACACGCAGCGCTAAATACTGCGCCAGACACGCAGCGCTCAATACTGCGCCAGACACAGCGCTCAATACTGCACCAGACACGCAGCGCTCAATACTGCGCCAGACACAGCGCTCAATACTGTACCAGACACGCAGCGCTCAATACTGCGCCAGACACGCAGCGCTCAATACTGCGCCAGACACGCAGCGCTCAATACTACGCCAGACACACAGCGCTCAATACTGCGCCAGACACGCAGCGCTCAATACTACGCCAGACACACAGCGCTCAATACTGCGCCAGACACGCAGCGCTCAATACTGCACCAGACACAGCGCTCAATACTGCGCCAGACACTCAGCGCTCAATACTGCGCCAGACACAGCGCTCAATACTGCGCCAGACATGCAGCGCTCATTACTGCACCAGACACACAGCGCTCAATACTGCGCCTGACACAGAGCGCTCAATACTGCGCCAGACACACAGCGCTCAATACTGCGCCAGACACACAGCGCTCAATACTGCGCCAGACACACAGCGCTCAATACTGTGCCAGACAACACACAGCGCTCAATACTGCGCCAGACACGCAGCGCTCAATACTGTACCAGACACACAGCGCTCAATACTGCGCCAGACACGCAGCGCTCAATACTGCGCCAGACACGCAGCGCTCAATACTGCGCCAGACACGCAGCGCTCAATACTGCGCCAGACACGCAGCGCTCAATACTGCGCCAGACACGCAGCGCTCAATACTGCGCCAGACACACAGCGCTCAATACTGCGCCAGACACAGCGCTCAATACTGCACCAGACACGCAGCGCTCAATACTGCGCCAGACACGCAGCGCTAAATACTGCGCCAGACACGCAGCGCTCAATACTGCGCCAGACACAGCGCTCAATACTGCACCAGACACGCAGCGCTCAATACTGCGCCAGACACAGCGCTCAATACTGTACCAGACACGCAGCGCTCAATACTGCGCCAGACACAGCGCTCAATACTGCACCAGACATGCAGTGCTCAATACTGCACCAGACACGCAGCGCTCAATACTGCGCCAGACACGCAGCGCTCAATACTGCGCCAGACACAGCGCTCAATACTGCACCAGACACGCAGCGCTCAATACTGTGCCAGACACGCAGCGCTCAATACTGCACCAGACACACAGCGCTCAATACTGTGCCAGACACGCAGTGCTCAATACTGCGCCAGACACAGCGCTCAATACTGCACCAGACACACAGCGCTCAATACTGCGCCAGACACGCAGCGCTCAATACTGCACCAGACACAGCGCTCAATACTGCGCCAGACACAGTGCTCAATACTGCGCCAGACACACAGCGCTCAATACTGCACCAGACACAGTGCTCAATACTGCACCAGACACGCAGCGCTCAATACTGCGCCAGACACGCAGCGCTCAATACTGCGCCAGACACAGCGCTCAATACTGTGCCAGACACGCAGCGCTCAATACTGCACCAGACACGCAGCGCTCAATACTGCGCCAGACACGCAGCGCTCAATACTGCGCCAGACACACAGCGCTCAATACTGCGCTAGACACAGTGCTCAATACTGCGCCAGACACGCAGCGCTCAATACTGCGCCAGACACGCAGCGCTCAATAATGCGCCAGACACGCAGCGCTCAATACTGCGCCAGACACGCAGCGCTCAATACTGCGCCAGACACACAGCGCTCAATACTGCGCCAGACACAGCGCTCAATACTGCACCAGACACGCAGCACTCAATACTGCGCCAGACACGCAGCGCTAAATACTGCGCCAGACACGCAGCGCTCAATACTGCGCCAGACACAGCGCTCAATACTGCACCAGACACGCAGCGCTCAATACTGCGCCAGACACAGCGCTCAATACTGTACCAGACACGCAGCGCTCAATACTGCGCCAGACACGCAGCGCTCAATACTGCGCCAGACACGCAGCGCTCAATACTACGCCAGACACACAGCGCTCAATACTGCGCCAGACACGCAGCGCTCAATACTGCACCAGACACAGCGCTCAATACTGCGCCAGACACTCAGCGCTCAATACTGCGCCAGACACAGCGCTCAATACTGCGCCAGACATGCAGCGCTCATTACTGCACCAGACACACAGCGCTCAATACTGCGCCTGACACAGAGCGCTCAATACTGCGCCAGACACACAGCGCTCAATACTGCGCCAGACACACAGCGCTCAATACTGCGCCAGACACACAGCGCTCAATACTGTGCCAGACAACACACAGCGCTCAATACTGCGCCAGACACGCAGCGCTCAATACTGTACCAGACACACAGCGCTCAATACTGCGCCAGACACGCAGCGCTCAATACTGCGCCAGACACGCAGCGCTCAATACTGCGCCAGACACGCAGCGCTCAATACTGCGCCAGACACGCAGCGCTCAAAAATGTGCCAGACACACAGCGCTCAATACTGCGCCAGACACACAGTGATCAATACTGCACCAGACACGCAGCGCTCAATACTGCGCCAGACACGCAGCGCTCAATACTGCGCCAGACACGCAGCGCTCAATACTGCGCCAGACACGCAGCGCTCAATACTGCACCAGACACACAGTGCTCAATACTGCGCCAGACACGCAGCGCTCAATACTGTGCCAGACACAATGCGCTCAATACTGCGCCAGACACGCAGCGCTCAATACTGCACCAGACACACAGCGCTCAATACTGCACCAGACACAGCGCTCAATACTGAGCCAGACACGCAGCGGTCAATACTGCACCAGACACACAGCGCTCAATACTGCACCAGACACACAGCGCTCAATACTGCACCAGACACAGCGCTCAATACTGCGCCAGACACGCAGCGCTCAATACTGCACCAGACACAGCGCTCAATACTGCGCCAGACACGCAGCGCTCAATACTGCACCAGACACAGCGCTCAATACTGCACCAGACACGCAGCGCTCAATACTGCACCGGACACAGCGCTCAATACTGCGCCAGACACGCAGCGCTCAATACTGCGCCAGACACGCAGCACTCAATACTGCGCCAGACACAGCGCTCAATACTGCGCCAGACACGCAGCCCTCAATACTGCGCCAGACACGCAGCGCTCAATACTGCGCCAGACACGCAGCGCTCAATACTGCGCCAGACACGCAGCGCTCAATACTGTGCCAGACACAGCACTCAATACTGCACCAGACACGCAGCGCTCAATACTGCGCCAGACACGCAGCGCTCAATACTGCGCCAGACACGCAGCGCTCAATACTGCGCAAGACACACAGCGCTCAATACTGCGCCAGACACAGCGCTCAATACTGCACCAGACACGCAGCGCTCAATACTGCGCCAGACACGCAGCGCTAAATACTGCGCCAGACACGCAGCGCTCAATACTGCGCCAGACACAGCGCTCAATACTGCACCAGACACGCAGCGCTCAATACTGCGCCAGACACAGCGCTCAATACTGTACCAGACACGCAGCGCTCAATACTGCGCCAGACACAGCGCTCAATACTGCACCAGACATGCAGTGCTCAATACTGCACCAGACACGCAGCGCTCAATACTGCGCCAGACACGCAGCGCTCAATACTGCGCCAGACACAGCGCTCAATACTGCACCAGACACGCAGCGCTCAATACTGTGCCAGACACGCAGCGCTCAATACTGCACCAGACACAGCGCTCAATACTGTGCCAGACACGCAGTGCTCAATACTGCGCCAGACACAGCGCTCAATACTGCACCAGACACACAGCGCTCAATACTGCGCCAGACACGCAGCGCTCAATACTGCACCAGACACAGCGCTCAATACTGCGCCAAACACAGTGCTCAATACTGCGCCAGACACACAGCGCTCAATACTGCACCAGACACAGTGCTCAATACTGCACCAGACACGCAGCGCTCAATACTGTGCCAGACACGCAGCGCTCAATACTGCGCCAGACACAGCGCTCAATACTGTGCCAGACACGCAGCGCTCAATACTGCACCAGACACGCAGCGCTCAATACTGCGCCAGACACGCAGCGCTCAATACTGCGCCAGACACACAGCGCTCAATACTGCGCTAGACACAGTGCTCAATACTGCGCCAGACACGCAGCGCTCAATACTGCGCCAGACACGCAGCGCTCAATAATGCGCCAGACACGCAGCGCTCAATACTGCGCCAGACACGCAGCGCTCAATACTGTGCCAGACACAGCACTCAATACTGCACCAGACACGCAGCGCTCAATACTGCGCCAGACACGCAGCGCTCAATACTGCGCCAGACACAGCGCTCAATACTGTACCAGACACGCAGCGCTCAATACTGCGCCAGACACGCAGCGCTCAATACTGCGCCAGACACGCAGCGCTCAATACTACGCCAGACACACAGCGCTCAATACTGCGCCAGACACGCAGCGCTCAATACTGCACCAGACACAGCGCTCAATACTGCGCCAGACACTCAGCGCTCAATACTGCGCCAGACACAGCGCTCAATACTGCGCCAGACATGCAGCGCTCATTACTGCACCAGACACACAGCGCTCAATACTGCGCCTGACACAGAGCGCTCAATACTGCGCCAGACACACAGCGCTCAATACTGCGCCAGACACACAGCGCTCAATACTGCGCCAGACACACAGCGCTCAATACTGTGCCAGACAACACACAGCGCTCAATACTGCGCCAGACACGCAGCGCTCAATACTGTACCAGACACACAGCGCTCAATACTGCGCCAGACACGCAGCGCTCAATACTGCGCCAGACACGCAGCGCTCAATACTGCGCCAGACACGCAGCGCTCAATACTGCGCCAGACACGCAGCGCTCAATACTGTGCCAGACACACAGCGCTCAATACTGCGCCAGACACACAGTGATCAATACTGCACCAGACACGCAGCGCTCAATACTGCGCCAGACACGCAGCGCTCAATACTGCGCCAGACACGCAGCGCTCAATACTGCGCCAGACACGCAGCGCTCAATACTGCACCAGACACACAGTGCTCAATACTGCGCCAGACACGCAGCGCTCAATACTGTGCCAGACACAATGCGCTCAATACTGCGCCAGACACGCAGCGCTCAATACTGCACCAGACACACAGCGCTCAATACTGCACCAGACACAGCGCTCAATACTGAGCCAGACACGCAGCGGTCAATACTGCACCAGACACACAGCGCTCAATACTGCACCAGACACACAGCGCTCAATAATGCACCAGACACAGCGCTCAATACTGCGCCAGACACGCAGCGCTCAATACTGCACCAGACACAGCGCTCAATACTGCGCCAGACACGCAGCGCTCAATACTGCACCAGACACAGCGCTCAATACTGCACCAGACACGCAGCGCTCAATACTGCACCGGACACAGCGCTCAATACTGCGCCAGACACGCAGCGCTCAATACTGCGCCAGACACGCAGCACTCAATACTGCGCCAGACACAGCGCTCAATACTGCGCCAGACACGCAGCCCTCAATACTGCGCCAGACACGCAGCGCTCAATACTGCGCCAGACACGCAGCGCTCAATACTGCGCCAGACACGCAGCGCTCAATACTGTGCCAGACACAGCACTCAATACTGCACCAGACACGCAGCGCTCAATACTGCGCCAGACACGCAGCGCTCAATACTGCGCCAGACACGCAGCGCTCAATACTGCGCAAGACACACAGCGCTCAATACTGCGCCAGACACAGCGCTCAATACTGCACCAGACACGCAGCGCTCAATACTGCGCCAGACACGCAGCGCTAAATACTGCGCCAGACACGCAGCGCTCAATACTGCGCCAGACACAGCGCTCAATACTGCACCAGACACGCAGCGCTCAATACTGCGCCAGACACAGCGCTCAATACTGTACCAGACACGCAGCGCTCAATACTGCGCCAGACACAGCGCTCAATACTGCACCAGACATGCAGTGCTCAATACTGCACCAGACACGCAGCGCTCAATACTGCGCCAGACACGCAGCGCTCAATACTGCGCCAGACACAGCGCTCAATACTGCACCAGACACGCAGCGCTCAATACTGTGCCAGACACGCAGCGCTCAATACTGCACCAGACACAGCGCTCAATACTGTGCCAGACACGCAGTGCTCAATACTGCGCCAGACACAGCGCTCAATACTGCACCAGACACACAGCGCTCAATACTGCGCCAGACACGCAGCGCTCAATACTGCACCAGACACAGCGCTCAATACTGCGCCAGACACAGTGCTCAATACTGCGCCAGACACACAGCGCTCAATACTGCACCAGACACAGTGCTCAATACTGCACCAGACACGCAGCGCTCAATACTGTGCCAGACACGCAGCGCTCAATACTGCGCCAGACACAGCGCTCAATACTGTGCCAGACACGCAGCGCTCAATACTGCACCAGACACGCAGCGCTCAATACTGCGCCAGACACGCAGCGCTCAATACTGCGCCAGACACACAGCGCTCAATACTGCGCTAGACACAGTGCTCAATACTGCGCCAGACACGCAGCGCTCAATACTGCGCCAGACACGCAGCGCTCAATAATGCGCCAGACACGCAGCGCTCAATACTGCGCCAGACACGCAGCGCTCAATACTGTGCCAGACACAGCACTCAATACTGCACCAGACACGCAGCGCTCAATACTGCGCCAGACACGCAGCGCTCAATACTGCGCCAGACACGCAGCGCTCAATACTGCGCCAGACACACAGCGCTCAATACTGCGCCAGACACAGCGCTCAATACTGCACCAGACACGCAGCACTCAATACTGCGCCAGACACGCAGCGCTAAATACTGCGCCAGACACGCAGCGCTCAATACTGCGCCAGACACAGCGCTCAATACTGCACCAGACACGCAGCGCTCAATACTGCGCCAGACACAGCGCTCAATACTGTACCAGACACGCAGCGCTCAATACTGCGCCAGACACGCAGCGCTCAATACTGCGCCAGACACGCAGCGCTCAATACTACGCCAGACACACAGCGCTCAATACTGCGCCAGACACGCAGCGCTCAATACTGCACCAGACACAGCGCTCAATACTGCGCCAGACACTCAGCGCTCAATACTGCGCCAGACACAGCGCTCAATACTGCGCCAGACATGCAGCGCTCATTACTGCACCAGACACACAGCGCTCAATACTGCGCCTGACACAGAGCGCTCAATACTGCGCCAGACACACAGCGCTCAATACTGCGCCAGACACACAGCGCTCAATACTGCGCCAGACACACAGCGCTCAATACTGCGCCAGACACACAGCGCTCAATACTGTGCCAGACACACAGCGCTCAATACTGCGCCAGACACGCAGCGCTCAATACTGTACCAGACACACAGCGCTCAATACTGCGCCAGACACGCAGCGCTCAATACTGCGCCAGACACGCAGCGCTCAATACTGCGCCAGACACGCAGCGCTCAATACTGCGCCAGACACGCAGCGCTCAATACTGTGCCAGACACACAGCGCTCAATACTGCGCCAGACACACAGTGATCAATACTGCACCAGACACGCAGCGCTCAATACTGCGCCAGACACGCAGCGCTCAATACTGCGCCAGACACGCAGCGCTCAATACTGCGCCAGACACGCAGCGCTCAATACTGCACCAGACACACAGTGCTCAATACTGCGCCAGACACGCAGCGCTCAATACTGTGCCAGACACAATGCGCTCAATACTGCGCCAGACACGCAGCGCTCAATACTGCACCAGACACACAGCGCTCAATACTGCACCAGACACAGCGCTCAATACTGCGCCAGACACGCAGCGGTCAATACTGCACCAGACACACAGCGCTCAATACTGCACCAGACACACAGCGCTCAATACTGCACCAGACACAGCGCTCAATACTGCGCCAGACACGCAGCGCTCAATACTGCACCAGACACAGCGCTCAATACTGCGCCAGACACGCAGCGCTCAATACTGCACCAGACACAGCGCTCAATACTGCACCAGACACGCAGCGCTCAATACTGCACCGGACACAGCGCTCAATACTGCGCCAGACACGCAGCGCTCAATACTGCGCCAGACACGCAGCACTCAATACTGCGCCAGACAAAGCGCTCAATACTGAGCCAGACACGCAGCCCTCAATACTGCGCCAGACACGCAGCGCTCAATATTGCGCCAGACACGCAGCGCGAAATACTGCGCCAGACACGCAGCGCTCAATACTGCGCCAGACACAGCGCTCAATACTGCACCAGACACGCAGCGCTCAATACTGCGCCAGACACAGCGCTCAATACTGTACCAGACACGCAGCGCTCAATACTGCGCCAGACACGCAGCGCTCAATACTGCGCCAGACACGCAGCGCTCAATACTGCGCCAGACACACAGTGCTCAATACTGCGCCAGACACGCAGCGCTCAATACTGCACCAGACACAGCGCTCAATACTGCGCCAGACACTCAGCGCTCAATACTGCGCCAGACACAGCGCTCAATACTGCGCCAGACATGCAGCGCTCATTACTGCACCAGACACGCAGCGCTCAATACTGCGCCTGACACAGAGCGCTCAATACTGCGCCAGACACACAGCGCTCAATACTGCGCCAGACACACAGCGCTCAATACTGCGCCAGACACACAGCGCTCAATACTGTGCCAGACACGCAGCGGTCAATACTGCACCAGACACACAGCGCTCAATACTGCACCAGACACACAGCGCTCAATACTGCACCAGACACAGCGCTCAATACTGCGCCAGACACGCAGCGCTCAATACTGCACCAGACACAGCGCTCAATACTGCGCCAGACACGCAGCGCTCAATACTGCACCAGACACAGCGCTCAATACTGCACCAGACACGCAGCGCTCAATACTGCACCGGACACAGCGCTCAATACTGTGCCAGACACGCAGCGCTCAATACTGCACCAGACACGCAGCGCTCAATACTGCGCCAGACACGCAGCGCTCAATACTGCGCCAGACACGCAGCGCTCAATACTGTGCCAGACACGCAGCGCTCAATACTGTGCCAGACACAGCACTCAATACTGCAACAGACACGCAGCGCTCAATACTGCGCCAGACACGCAGCGCTCAATACTGCGCCAGACACGCAGCGCTCAATACTGCGCCAGAAAAACAGCGCTCAATACTGCGCCAGACACAGCGCTCAATACTGCACCAGACACGCAGCGCTCAATACTGCGCCAGACACGCAGCGCTAAATACTGCGCCAGACACGCAGCGCTCAATACTGCGCCAGACACAGCGCTCAATACTGCACCAGACACGCAGCGCTCAATACTGCGCCAGACACAGCGCTCAATACTGTACCAGACACGCAGCGCTCAATACTGCGCCAGACACAGCGCTCAATACTGCACCAGACATGCAGTGCTCAATACTGCACCAGACACGCAGCGCTCAATACTGCGCCAGACACGCAGCGCTCAATACTGCGCCAGACACAGCGCTCAATACTGCACCAGACACGCAGCGCTCAATACTGTGCCAGACACGCAGCGCTCAATACTGCACCAGACACACAGCGCTCAATACTGTGCCAGACACGCAGTGCTCAATACTGCGCCAGACACAGCGCTCAATACTGCACCAGACACACAGCGCTCAATACTGCGCCAGACACGCAGCGCTCAATACTGCACCAGACACAGCGCTCAATACTGCGCCAGACACAGTGCTCAATACTGCGCCAGACACACAGCGCTCAATACTGCACCAGACACAGTGCTCAATACTGCACCAGACACGCAGCGCTCAATACTGCGCCAGACACGCAGCGCTCAATACTGCGCCAGACACAGCGCTCAATACTGTGCCAGACACGCAGCGCTCAATACTGCACCAGACACGCAGCGCTCAATACTGCGCCAGACACGCAGCGCTCAATACTGCGCCAGACACACAGCGCTCAATACTGCGCTAGACACAGTGCTCAATACTGCGCCAGACACGCAGCGCTCAATACTGCGCCAGACACGCAGCGCTCAATAATGCGCCAGACACGCAGCGCTCAATACTGCGCCAGACACGCAGCGCTCAATACTGCGCCAGACACACAGCGCTCAATACTGCGCCAGACACAGCGCTCAATACTGCACCAGACACGCAGCACTCAATACTGCGCCAGACACGCAGCGCTAAATACTGCGCCAGACACGCAGCGCTCAATACTGCGCCAGACACAGCGCTCAATACTGCACCAGACACGCAGCGCTCAATACTGCGCCAGACACAGCGCTCAATACTGTACCAGACACGCAGCGCTCAATACTGCGCCAGACACGCAGCGCTCAATACTGCGCCAGACACGCAGCGCTCAATACTACGCCAGACACACAGCGCTCAATACTGCGCCAGACACGCAGCGCTCAATACTGCACCAGACACAGCGCTCAATACTGCGCCAGACACTCAGCGCTCAATACTGCGCCAGACACAGCGCTCAATACTGTGCCAGACATGCAGCGCTCATTACTGCACCAGACACACAGCGCTCAATACTGCGCCTGACACAGAGCGCTCAATACTGCGCCAGACACACAGCGCTCAATACTGCGCCAGACACACAGCGCTCAATACTGCGCCAGACACACAGCGCTCAATACTGTGCCAGACAACACACAGCGCTCAATACTGCGCCAGACACGCAGCGCTCAATACTGTACCAGACACACAGCGCTCAATACTGCGCCAGACACGCAGCGCTCAATACTGCGCCAGACACGCAGCGCTCAATACTGCGCCAGACACGCAGCGCTCAATACTGCGCCAGACACGCAGCGCTCAATACTGTGCCAGACACACAGCGCTCAATACTGCGCCAGACACACAGTGATCAATACTGCACCAGACACGCAGCGCTCAATACTGCGCCAGACACGCAGCGCTCAATACTGCGCCAGACACGCAGCGCTCAATACTGCGCCAGACACGCAGCGCTCAATACTGCACCAGACACACAGTGCTCAATACTGCGCCAGACACGCAGCGCTCAATACTGTGCCAGACACAATGCGCTCAATACTGCGCCAGACACGCAGCGCTCAATACTGCACCAGACACACAGCGCTCAATACTGCACCAGACACAGCGCTCAATACTGAGCCAGACACGCAGCGGTCAATACTGCACCAGACACACAGCGCTCAATACTGCACCAGACACACAGCGCTCAATACTGCACCAGACACAGCGCTCAATACTGCGCCAGACACGCAGCGCTCAATACTGCACCAGACACAGCGCTCAATACTGCGCCAGACACGCAGCGCTCAATACTGCACCAGACACAGCGCTCAATACTGCACCAGACACGCAGCGCTCAATACTGCACCGGACACAGCGCTCAATACTGCGCCAGACACGCAGCGCTCAATACTGCGCCAGACACGCAGCACTCAATACTGCGCCAGACACAGCGCTCAATACTGCGCCAGACACGCAGCCCTCAATACTGCGCCAGACACGCAGCGCTCAATACTGCGCCAGACACGCAGCGCTCAATACTGCGCCAGACACGCAGCGCTCAATACTGTGCCAGACACAGCACTCAATACTGCACCAGACACGCAGCGCTCAATACTGCGCCAGACACGCAGCGCTCAATACTGCGCCAGACACGCAGCGCTCAATACTGCGCAAGACACACAGCGCTCAATACTGCGCCAGACACAGCGCTCAATACTGCACCAGACACGCAGCGCTCAATACTGCGCCAGACACGCAGCGCTAAATACTGCGCCAGACACGCAGCGCTCAATACTGCGCCAGACACAGCGCTCAATACTGCACCAGACACGCAGCGCTCAATACTGCGCCAGACACAGCGCTCAATACTGTACCAGACACGCAGCGCTCAATACTGCGCCAGACACAGCGCTCAATACTGCACCAGACATGCAGTGCTCAATACTGCACCAGACACGCAGCGCTCAATACTGCGCCAGACACGCAGCGCTCAATACTGCGCCAGACACAGCGCTCAATACTGCACCAGACACGCAGCGCTCAATACTGTGCCAGACACGCAGCGCTCAATACTGCACCAGACACAGCGCTCAATACTGTGCCAGACACGCAGTGCTCAATACTGCGCCAGACACAGCGCTCAATACTGCACCAGACACACAGCGCTCAATACTGCGCCAGACACGCAGCGCTCAATACTGCACCAGACACAGCGCTCAATACTGCGCCAGACACAGTGCTCAATACTGCGCCAGACACACAGCGCTCAATACTGCACCAGACACAGTGCTCAATACTGCACCAGACACGCAGCGCTCAATACTGTGCCAGACACGCAGCGCTCAATACTGCGCCAGACACAGCGCTCAATACTGTGCCAGACACGCAGCGCTCAATACTGCACCAGACACGCAGCGCTCAATACTGCGCCAGACACGCAGCGCTCAATACTGCGCCAGACACACAGCGCTCAATACTGCGCTAGACACAGTGCTCAATACTGCGCCAGACACGCAGCGCTCAATACTGCGCCAGACACGCAGCGCTCAATAATGCGCCAGACACGCAGCGCTCAATACTGCGCCAGACACGCAGCGCTCAATACTGTGCCAGACACAGCACTCAATACTGCACCAGACACGCAGCGCTCAATACTGCGCCAGACACGCAGCGCTCAATACTGCGCCAGACACAGCGCTCAATAGTGTACCAGACACGCAGCGCTCAATACTGCGCCAGACACGCAGCGCTCAATACTGCGCCAGACACGCAGCGCTCAATACTACGCCAGACACACAGCGCTCAATACTGCGCCAGACACGCAGCGCTCAATACTGCACCAGACACAGCGCTCAATACTGCGCCAGACACTCAGCGCTCAATACTGCGCCAGACACAGCGCTCAATACTGCGCCAGACATGCAGCGCTCATTACTGCACCAGACACACAGCGCTCAATACTGCGCCTGACACAGAGCGCTCAATACTGCGCCAGACACACAGCGCTCAATACTGCGCCAGACACACAGCGCTCAATACTGCGCCAGACACACAGCGCTCAATACTGTGCCAGACAACACACAGCGCTCAATACTGCGCCAGACACGCAGCGCTCAATACTGTACCAGACACACAGCGCTCAATACTGCGCCAGACACGCAGCGCTCAATACTGCGCCAGACACGCAGCGCTCAATACTGCGCCAGACACGCAGCGCTCAATACTGCGCCAGACACGCAGCGCTCAATACTGTGCCAGACACACAGCGCTCAATACTGCGCCAGACACACAGTGATCAATACTGCACCAGACACGCAGCGCTCAATACTGCGCCAGACACGCAGCGCTCAATACTGCGCCAGACACGCAGCGCTCAATACTGCGCCAGACACGCAGCGCTCAATACTGCACCAGACACACAGTGCTCAATACTGCGCCAGACACGCAGCGCTCAATACTGTGCCAGACACAATGCGCTCAATACTGCGCCAGACACGCAGCGCTCAATACTGCACCAGACACACAGCGCTCAATACTGCACCAGACACAGCGCTCAATACTGAGCCAGACACGCAGCGGTCAATACTGCACCAGACACACAGCGCTCAATACTGCACCAGACACACAGCGCTCAATACTGCACCAGACACAGCGCTCAATACTGCGCCAGACACGCAGCGCTCAATACTGCACCAGACACAGCGCTCAATACTGCGCCAGACACGCAGCGCTCAATACTGCACCAGACACAGCGCTCAATACTGCACCAGACACACAGCGCTCAATACTGCGCCAGACACAGCGCTCAATACTGCACCAGACACGCAGCGCTCAATACTGCGCCAGACACAGCGCTCAATACTGTACCAGACACGCAGCGCTCAATACTGCGCCAGACACGCAGCGCTCAATACTGCGCCAGACACGCAGCGCTCAATACTACGCCAGGCACACAGCGCTCAATACTGCGCCAGACACGCAGCGCTCAATACTGCACCAGACACAGCGCTCAATACTGCGCCAGACACTCAGCGCTCAATACTGCGCCAGACACAGCGCTCAATACTGTGCCAGACATGCAGCGCTCATTACTGCACCAGACACACAGCGCTCAATACTGCGCCTGACACAGAGCGCTCAATACTGCGCCAGACACACAGCGCTCAATACTGCGCCAGACACACAGCGCTCAATACTGCGCCAGACACACAGCGCTCAATACTGTGCCAGACAACACACAGCGCTCAATACTGCGCCAGACACGCAGCGCTCAATACTGTACCAGACACACAGCGCTCAATACTGCGCCAGACACGCAGCGCTCAATACTGCGCCAGACACGCAGCGCTCAATACTGCGCCAGACACGCAGCGCTCAATACTGCGCCAGACACGCAGCGCTCAATACTGTGCCAGACACACAGCGCTCAATACTGCGCCAGACACACAGTGATCAATACTGCACCAGACACGCAGCGCTCAATACTGCGCCAGACACGCAGCGCTCAATACTGCGCCAGACACGCAGCGCTCAATACTGCGCCAGACACGCAGCGCTCAATACTGCACCAGACACACAGTGCTCAATACTGCGCCAGACACGCAGCGCTCAATACTGTGCCAGACACAATGCGCTCAATACTGCGCCAGACACGCAGCGCTCAATACTGCACCAGACACACAGCGCTCAATACTGCACCAGACACAGCGCTCAATACTGAGCTAGACACGCAGCGGTCAATACTGCACCAGACACACAGCGCTCAATACTGCACCAGACACACAGCGCTCAATACTGCACCAGACACAGCGCTCAATACTGCGCCAGACACGCAGCGCTCAATACTGCACCAGACACAGCGCTCAATACTGCGCCAGACACGCAGCGCTCAATACTGCACCAGACACAGCGCTCAATACTGCACCAGACACGCAGCGCTCAATACTGCACCGGACACAGCGCTCAATACTGCGCCAGACACGCAGCGCTCAATACTGCGCCAGACACGCAGCACTCAATACTGCGCCAGACACAGCGCTCAATACTGCGCCAGACACGCAGCCCTCAATACTGCGCCAGACACGCAGCGCTCAATACTGCGCCAGACACGCAGCGCTCAATACTGCGCCAGACACGCAGCGCTCAATACTGTGCCAGACACAGCACTCAATACTGCACCAGACACGCAGCGCTCAATACTGCGCCAGACACGCAGCGCTCAATACTGCGCCAGACACGCAGCGCTCAATACTGCGCAAGACACACAGCGCTCAATACTGCGCCAGACACAGCGCTCAATACTGCACCAGACACGCAGCGCTCAATACTGCGCCAGACACGCAGCGCTAAATACTGCGCCAGACACGCAGCGCTCAATACTGCGCCAGACACAGCGCTCAATACTGCACCAGACACGCAGCGCTCAATACTGCGCCAGACACAGCGCTCAATACTGTACCAGACACGCAGCGCTCAATACTGCGCCAGACACAGCGCTCAATACTGCACCAGACATGCAGTGCTCAATACTGCACCAGACACGCAGCGCTCAATACTGCGCCAGACACGCAGCGCTCAATACTGCGCCAGACACAGCGCTCAATACTGCACCAGACACGCAGCGCTCAATACTGTGCCAGACACGCAGCGCTCAATACTGCACCAGACACAGCGCTCAATACTGTGCCAGACACGCAGTGCTCAATACTGCGCCAGACACAGCGCTCAATACTGCACCAGACACACAGCGCTCAATACTGCGCCAGACACGCAGCGCTCAATACTGCACCAGGCACAGCGCTCAATACTGCGCCAGACACAGTGCTCAATACTGCGCCAGACACACAGCGCTCAATACTGCACCAGACACAGTGCTCAATACTGCACCAGACACGCAGCGCTCAATACTGTGCCAGACACGCAGCGCTCAATACTGCGCCAGACACAGCGCTCAATACTGTGCCAGACACGCAGCGCTCAATACTGCACCAGACACGCAGCGCTCAATACTGCGCCAGACACGCAGCGCTCAATACTGCGCCAGACACACAGCGCTCAATACTGCGCTAGACACAGTGCTCAATACTGCGCCAGACACGCAGCGCTCAATACTGCGCCAGACACGCAGCGCTCAATAATGCGCCAGACACGCAGCGCTCAATACTGCGCCAGACACGCAGCGCTCAATACTGTGCCAGACACAGCACTCAATACTGCACCAGACACGCAGCGCTCAATACTGCGCCAGACACGCAGCGCTCAATACTGCGCCAGACACAGCGCTCAATAGTGTACCAGACACGCAGCGCTCAATACTGCGCCAGACACGCAGCGCTCAATACTGCGCCAGACACGCAGCGCTCAATACTACGCCAGACACACAGCGCTCAATACTGCGCCAGACACGCAGCGCTCAATACTGCACCAGACACAGCGCTCAATACTGCGCCAGACACTCAGCGCTCAATACTGCGCCAGACACAGCGCTCAATACTGCGCCAGACATGCAGCGCTCATTACTGCACCAGACACACAGCGCTCAATACTGCGCCTGACACAGAGCGCTCAATACTGCGCCAGACACACAGCGCTCAATACTGCGCCAGACACACAGCGCTCAATACTGCGCCAGACACACAGCGCTCAATACTGTGCCAGACAACACACAGCGCTCAATACTGCGCCAGACACGCAGCGCTCAATACTGTACCAGACACACAGCGCTCAATACTGCGCCAGACACGCAGCGCTCAATACTGCGCCAGACACGCAGCGCTCAATACTGCGCCAGACACGCAGCGCTCAATACTGCGCCAGACACGCAGCGCTCAATACTGTGCCAGACACACAGCGCTCAATACTGCGCCAGACACACAGTGATCAATACTGCACCAGACACGCAGCGCTCAATACTGCGCCAGACACGCAGCGCTCAATACTGCGCCAGACACGCAGCGCTCAATACTGCGCCAGACACGCAGCGCTCAATACTGCACCAGACACACAGTGCTCAATACTGCGCCAGACACGCAGCGCTCAATACTGTGCCAGACACAATGCGCTCAATACTGCGCCAGACACGCAGCGCTCAATACTGCACCAGACACACAGCGCTCAATACTGCACCAGACACAGCGCTCAATACTGAGCCAGACACGCAGCGGTCAATACTGCACCAGACACACAGCGCTCAATACTGCACCAGACACACAGCGCTCAATACTGCACCAGACACAGCGCTCAATACTGCGCCAGACACGCAGCGCTCAATACTGCACCAGACACAGCGCTCAATACTGCGCCAGACACGCAGCGCTCAATACTGCACCAGACACAGCGCTCAATACTGCACCAGACACGCAGCGCTCAATACTGCACCGGACACAGCGCTCAATACTGCGCCAGACACGCAGCGCTCAATACTGCGCCAGACACGCAGCACTCAATACTGCGCCAGACACAGCGCTCAATACTGCGCCAGACACGCAGCCCTCAATACTGCGCCAGACACGCAGCGCTCAATACTGCGCCAGACACGCAGCGCTCAATACTGCGCCAGACACGCAGCGCTCAATACTGTGCCAGACACAGCACTCAATACTGCACCAGACACGCAGCGCTCAATACTGCGCCAGACACGCAGCGCTCAATACTGCGCCAGACACGCAGCGCTCAATACTGCGCAAGACACACAGCGCTCAATACTGCGCCAGACACAGCGCTCAATACTGCACCAGACACGCAGCGCTCAATACTGCGCCAGACACGCAGCGCTAAATACTGCGCCAGACACGCAGCGCTCAATACTGCGCCAGACACAGCGCTCAATACTGCACCAGACACGCAGCGCTCAATACTGCGCCAGACACAGCGCTCAATACTGTACCAGACACGCAGCGCTCAATACTGCGCCAGACACAGCGCTCAATACTGCACCAGACATGCAGTGCTCAATACTGCACCAGACACGCAGCGCTCAATACTGCGCCAGACACGCAGCGCTCAATACTGCGCCAGACACAGCGCTCAATACTGCACCAGACACGCAGCGCTCAATACTGTGCCAGACACGCAGCGCTCAATACTGCACCAGACACAGCGCTCAATACTGTGCCAGACACGCAGTGCTCAATACTGCGCCAGACACAGCGCTCAATACTGCACCAGACACACAGCGCTCAATACTGCGCCAGACACGCAGCGCTCAATACTGCACCAGACACAGCGCTCAATACTGCGCCAGACACAGTGCTCAATACTGCGCCAGACACACAGCGCTCAATACTGCACCAGACACAGTGCTCAATACTGCACCAGACACGCAGCGCTCAATACTGTGCCAGACACGCAGCGCTCAATACTGCGCCAGACACAGCGCTCAATACTGTGCCAGACACGCAGCGCTCAATACTGCACCAGACACGCAGCGCTCAATACTGCGCCAGACACGCAGCGCTCAATACTGCGCCAGACACACAGCGCTCAATACTGCGCTAGACACAGTGCTCAATACTGCGCCAGACACGCAGCGCTCAATACTGCGCCAGACACGCAGCGCTCAATAATGCGCCAGACACGCAGCGCTCAATACTGCGCCAGACACGCAGCGCTCAATACTGTGCCAGACACAGCACTCAATACTGCACCAGACACGCAGCGCTCAATACTGCGCCAGACACGCAGCGCTCAATACTGCGCCAGACACGCAGCGCTCAATACTGCGCCAGACACACAGCGCTCAATACTGCGCCAGACACAGCGCTCAATACTGCACCAGACACGCAGCACTCAATACTGCGCCAGACACGCAGCGCTAAATACTGCGCCAGACACGCAGCGCTCAATACTGCGCCAGACACAGCGCTCAATACTGCACCAGACACGCAGCGCTCAATACTGCGCCAGACACAGCGCTCAATACTGTACCAGACACGCAGCGCTCAATACTGCGCCAGACACGCAGCGCTCAATACTGCGCCAGACACGCAGCGCTCAATACTACGCCAGACACACAGCGCTCAATACTGCGCCAGACACGCAGCGCTCAATACTGCACCAGACACAGCGCTCAATACTGCGCCAGACACTCAGCGCTCAATACTGCGCCAGACACAGCGCTCAATACTGCGCCAGACATGCAGCGCTCATTACTGCACCAGACACACAGCGCTCAATACTGCGCCTGACACAGAGCGCTCAATACTGCGCCAGACACACAGCGCTCAATACTGCGCCAGACACACAGCGCTCAATACTGCGCCAGACACACAGCGCTCAATACTGCGCCAGACACACAGCGCTCAATACTGTGCCAGACACACAGCGCTCAATACTGCGCCAGACACGCAGCGCTCAATACTGTACCAGACACACAGCGCTCAATACTGCGCCAGACACGCAGCGCTCAATACTGCGCCAGACACGCAGCGCTCAATACTGCGCCAGACACGCAGCGCTCAATACTGCGCCAGACACGCAGCGCTCAATACTGTGCCAGACACACAGCGCTCAATACTGCGCCAGACACACAGTGATCAATACTGCACCAGACACGCAGCGCTCAATACTGCGCCAGACACGCAGCGCTCAATACTGCGCCAGACACGCAGCGCTCAATACTGCGCCAGACACGCAGCGCTCAATACTGCACCAGACACACAGTGCTCAATACTGCGCCAGACACGCAGCGCTCAATACTGTGCCAGACACAATGCGCTCAATACTGCGCCAGACACGCAGCGCTCAATACTGCACCAGACACACAGCGCTCAATACTGCACCAGACACAGCGCTCAATACTGCGCCAGACACGCAGCGGTCAATACTGCACCAGACACACAGCGCTCAATACTGCACCAGACACACAGCGCTCAATACTGCACCAGACACAGCGCTCAATACTGCGCCAGACACGCAGCGCTCAATACTGCACCAGACACAGCGCTCAATACTGCGCCAGACACGCAGCGCTCAATACTGCACCAGACACAGCGCTCAATACTGCACCAGACACGCAGCGCTCAATACTGCACCGGACACAGCGCTCAATACTGCGCCAGACACGCAGCGCTCAATACTGCGCCAGACACGCAGCACTCAATACTGCGCCAGACACAGCGCTCAATACTGAGCCAGACACGCAGCCCTCAATACTGCGCCAGACACGCAGCGCTCAATACTGCGCCAGACACGCAGCGCGAAATACTGCGCCAGACACGCAGCGCTCAATACTGCGCCAGACACAGCGCTCAATACTGCACCAGACACGCAGCGCTCAATACTGCGCCAGACACAGCGCTCAATACTGTACTAGACACGCAGCGCTCAATACTGCGCAGACACGCAGCGCTCAATACTGCGCCAGACACGCAGCGCTCAATACTGCGCCAGACACACAGTGCTCAATACTGCGCCAGACACGCAGCGCTCAATACTGCACCAGACACAGCGCTCAATACTGCGCCAGACACTCAGCGCTCAATACTGCGCCAGACACAGCGCTCAATACTGCGCCAGACATGCAGCGCTCATTACTGCACCAGACACGCAGCGCTCAATACTGCGCCTGACACAGAGCGCTCAATACTGCGCCAGACACACAGCGCTCAATACTGCGCCAGACACACAGCGCTCAATACTGCGCCAGACACACAGCGCTCAATACTGCGCCAGACACACAGTGCTCAATACTGCACCAGACACGCAGCGCTCAATACTGCGCCAGACACGCAGTGCTCAATACTGCGCCAGACACACAGCGCTCAATACTGCGCCAGACACACAGTGCTCAATACTGCACCAGACACGCAGCGCTCAATACTGCGCCAGACACGCAGCGCTCAATACTGCGCCAGACACGCAGCGCTCAATACTGCGCCAGACACGCAGCGCTCAATACTGCGCCAGACACGCAGTGCTCAATACTGCGCCAGACATGCAGCGCTCAATACTGCGCCAGACACAGCGCTCAATACTGCGCCAGACACGCAGCGCTCAATACTGCGCCAGACACACAGCGCTCAATACTGCGCCAGACACAGCGCTCAATACTGCACCAGACACGCAGCGCTCAATACTGCGCCAGACACAGCGCTCAATACTGCACCAGACATGCAGTGCTCAATACTGCACCAGACACGCAGCGCTCAATACTGCGCCAGACACGCAGCGCTCAATACTGCACCAGACACGCAGCGCTCAATACTGCGCCAGACACGCAGCGCTCAATACTGCGCCAGACACGCAGCGCTCAATACTGCGCCAGACACACAGCGCTCAATACTGCGCCAGACAAAGCGCTCAATACTGCACCAGACACGCAGCGCTCAATACTGTGCCAGACACGCAGCGCTCAATACTGCACCAGACACACAGCGCTCAATACTGTGCCAGACACGCAGTGCTCAATACTGCGCCAGACACAGCGCTCAATACTGCGCCAGACACACAGCGCTCAATACTGCGCCAGACACGCAGCGCTCAATACTGAACCAGACACAGCGCTCAATACTGCGCCAGACACAGTGCTCAATACTGCGCCAGACACACAGCGCTCAATACTGCACCAGACACAATGCTCAATACTGCGCCAGACACGCAGCGCTCAATACTGCGCCAGACACGCAGCGCTCAATACTGCGCCAGACACAGCGCTCAATACTGTGCCAGACACGCAGCGCTCAATACTGCACCAGACACGCAGCGCTCAATACTGCGCCAGACACGCAGCGCTCAATACTGCGCCAGACACACAGCGCTCAATACTGCGCCAGACACAGTGCTCAATACTGCGCCAGACACGCAGCGCTCAATACTGCGCCAGACACGCAGCGCTCAATAATGCGCCAGACACGCAGCGCTCAATACTGCGCCAGACACGCAGCGCTCAATACTGTGCCAGACACAGCACTCAATACTGCACCAGACACGCAGCGCTCAATACTGCGCCAGACACGCAGCGCTCAATACTGCGCCAGACACGCAGCGCTCAATACTGCGCCAGACACACAGCGCTCAATACTGCGCCAGACACAGCGCTCAATACTGCACCAGACACGCAGCGCTCAATACTGCGCCAGACACGCAGCGCTAAATACTGCGCCAGACACGCAGCGCTCAATACTGCGCCAGACACAGCGCTCAATACTGCACCAGACACGCAGCGCTCAATATTGCGCCAGACACAGCGCTCAATACTGTACCAGACACGCAGCGCTCAATACTGCGCCAGACACGCAGCGCTCAATAATGCGCCAGACACGCAGCGCTCAATACTGCGCCAGACACACAGCGCTCAATACTGCGCCAGACACGCAGCGCTCAATACTGCACCAGACACGCAGCGCTCAATACTGCGCCAGACACAGCGCTCAATACTGCACCAGACACTCAGCGCTCAATACTGCGCCAGACACAGCGCTCAATACTGCGCCAGACATGCAGCGCTCATTACTGCACCAGACACGCAGCGCTCAATACTGCGCCTGACACAGAGCGCTCAATACTGCGCCAGACACACAGCGCTCAATACTGCGCCAGACACACAGCGCTCAATACTGCGCCAGACACACAGCGCTCAATACTGTGCCAGACACGCAGCGCTCAATACTGTGCCAGACACGCAGCGCTCAATACTGTACCAGACACAGCGCTCAATACTGTGCCAGACACACAGCACTCAATACTGCGCCAGACACGCAGCGCTCAATACTGCGCCAGACACACAGCGCTCAATACTGTACCAGACACACAGCGCTCAATACTGCGCCAGACACACAGCGCTCAATACTGCGCCAGACACACAGCGCTCAATACTGCGCCAGACACACAGCGCTCAATACTGCGCCAGACACACAGCGCTCAATACTGCGCCAGACACACAGCGCTCAATACTGCGCCAGACACGCAGCGCTCAATACTGCGCCAGACACGCAGCGCTCAATACTGCGCCAGACACGCAGCGCTCAATACTGCACCAGACACACAGCGCTCAATACTGCGCCAGACACACAGCGCTCAATACTGCACCAGACACAGCGCTCAATACTGCGCCAGACACGCAGCGCTCAATACTGCACCAGACACAGTGCTCAATACTGCGCCAGACACGCAGCGCTCAATACTGCACCAGACACAGCGCTCAATACTGCACCAGACACGCAGCGCTCAATACTGCGCCAGACACACAGCGCTCAATACTGCGCCAGACACACAGCGCTCAATACTGCGCCAGACACACAGCGCTCAATACTGCGCCAGACACACAGCGCTCAATACTGCGCCAGACACACAGCGCTCAATACTGCGCCAGACACGCAGCGCTCAATACTGCGCCAGACACGCAGCGCTCAATACTGCGCCAGACACGCAGCGCTCAATACTGCACCAGACACACAGCGCTCAATACTGCGCCAGACACACAGCGCTCAATACTGCACCAGACACACAGCGCTCAATACTGCACCAGACACAGCGCTCAATACTGCGCCAGACACGCAGCGCTCAATACTGCACCAGACACAGCGCTCAATACTGCGCCAGACACGCAGCGCTCAATACTGCACCAGACACAGCGCTCAATACTGCGCCAGACACGCAGCGCTCAATACTGCGCCAGACACGCAGCCCTCAATACTGCGCCAGACACGCTGCGCTCAATACTGCGCCAGACACAGCGCTCAATACTGCGCCAGACACAGTGCTCAATACTGCGCCAGACACACAGCGCTCAATACTGCGCCAGACACACAGCGCTCAATACTGCGCCAGACACACAGCGCTCAATACTGCGCCAGACACGCTGCGCTCAATACTGCGCCAGACACAGCGCTCAATACTGCGCCAGACACAGTGCTCAATACTGCACCAGACACACAGCGCTCAATACTGCGCCAGACACACAGCGCTCAATACTGCACCAGACACAGCGCTCAATACTGCGCCAGACACAGCGCTCAATACTGCACCAGACACGCAGCGCTCAATACTGTGCCAGACACAATGCGCTCAATACTGCGCCAGACACGCAGCGCTCAATACTGCACGAGACACACAGCGCTCAATACTGCACCAGACACAGCGCTCAATACTGCGCCAGACACAGCGCTCAATACTGCGCCAGACACGCAGCGCTCAATACTGCGCCAGACACAATGCGCTCAATACTGCGCCAGACACGCAGCGCTCAATACTGCACCAGACACGCAGCGCTCAATACTACGCCAGACATGCAGCGCTCAATACTGCGCCAGACACGCTGCTCTCAATACTGCGCCAGACACGCAGCGCTCAATACTGCACCAGACACAGCGCTCAATACTGCACCAGACACACAGCGCTCAATACTGCGCCAGACACGCAGCGCTCAATACTGCGCCAGACACACAGCGCTCAATACTGCGCCAGACACACAGCGCTCAATACTGCGCCAGACACACAGCGCTCAATACTGCGCCAGACACACAGTGCTCAATACTGCACCAGACACGCAGCGCTCAATACTGCGCCAGACACGCAGCGCTCAATACTGCGCCAGACACGCAGCGCTCAATACTGCGCCAGACACGCAGCGCTCAATACTGCGCCAGACACGCAGTGCTCAATACTGCGCCAGACATGCAGCGCTCAATACTGCGCCAGACACAGCGCTCAATACTGCGCCAGACACGCAGCGCTCAATACTGCGCCAGACACACAGCGCTCAATACTGCGCCAGACACAGCGCTCAATACTGCACCAGACACGCAGCGCTCAATACTGCGCCAGACACAGCGCTCAATACTGCACCAGACATGCAGTGCTCAATACTGCACCAGACACGCAGCGCTCAATACTGCGCCAGACACGCAGCGCTCAATACTGCACCAGACACGCAGCGCTCAATACTGCGCCAGACACGCAGCGCTCAATACTGCGCCAGACACGCAGCGCTCAATACTGCGCCAGACACACAGCGCTCAATACTGCGCCAGACACAGCGCTCAATACTGCACCAGACACGCAGCGCTCAATACTGTGCCAGACACGCAGCGCTCAATACTGCACCAGACACACAGCGCTCAATACTGTGCCAGACACGCAGTGCTCAATACTGCGCCAGACACAGCGCTCAATACTGCACCAGACACACAGCGCTCAATACTGCGCCAGACACGCAGCGCTCAATACTGCACCAGACACAGCGCTCAATACTGCGCCAGACACAGTGCTCAATACTGCGCCAGACACACAGCGCTCAATACTGCACCAGACACAATGCTCAATACTGCGCCAGACACGCAGCGCTCAATACTGCGCCAGACACGCAGCGCTCAATACTGCGCCAGACACAGCGCTCAATACTGTGCCAGACACGCAGCGCTCAATACTGCACCAGACACGCAGCGCTCAATACTGCGCCAGACACGCAGCGCTCAATACTGCGCCAGACACACAGCGCTCAATACTGCGCCAGACACAGTGCTCAATACTGCGCCAGACACGCAGCGCTCAATACTGCGCCAGACACGCAGCGCTCAATAATGCGCCAGACACGCAGCGCTCAATACTGCGCCAGACACGCAGCGCTCAATACTGTGCCAGACACAGCACTCAATACTGCACCAGACACGCAGCGCTCAATACTGCGCCAGACACGCAGCGCTCAATACTGCGCCAGACACGCAGCGCTCAATACTGCGCCAGACACACAGCGCTCAATACTGCGCCAGACACAGCGCTCAATACTGCACCAGACACGCAGCGCTCAATACTGCGCCAGACACGCAGCGCTAAATACTGCGCCAGACACGCAGCGCTCAATACTGCGCCAGACACAGCGCTCAATACTGCACCAGACACAGCGCTCAATATTGCGCCAGACACAGCGCTCAATACTGTACCAGACACGCAGCGCTCAATACTGCGCCAGACACGCAGCGCTCAATACTGCGCCAGACACGCAGCGCTCAATACTGCGCCAGACACACAGCGCTCAATACTGCGCCAGACACGCAGCGCTCAATACTGCACCAGACACGCAGCGCTCAATACTGCGCCAGACACAGCGCTCAATACTGCACCAGACACTCAGCGCTCAATACTGCGCCAGACACAGCGCTCAATACTGCGCCAGACATGCAGCGCTCATTACTGCACCAGACACGCAGCGCTCAATACTGCGCCTGACACAGAGCGCTCAATACTGCGCCAGACACACAGCGCTCAATACTGCGCCAGACACACAGCGCTCAATACTGCGCCAGACACACAGCGCTCAATACTGTGCCAGACACGCAGCGCTCAATACTGTGCCAGACACGCAGCGCTCAATACTGTACCAGACACAGCGCTCAATACTGTGCCAGACACACAGCGCTCAATACTGCGCCAGACACGCAGCGCTCAATACTGCGCCAGACACACAGCGCTCAATACTGTACCAGACACACAGCGCTCAATACTGCGCCAGACACACAGCGCTCAATACTGCGCCAGACACACAGCGCTCAATACTGCGCCAGACACACAGCGCTCAATACTGCGCCAGACACACAGCGCTCAATACTGCGCCAGACACGCAGCGCTCAATACTGCGCCAGACACGCAGCGCTCAATACTGCGCCAGACACGCAGCGCTCAATACTGCACCAGACACACAGCGCTCAATACTGCGCCAGACACACAGCGCTCAATACTGCACCAGACACAGCGCTCAATACTGCGCCAGACACGCAGCGCTCAATACTGCACCAGACACAGCGCTCAATACTGCGCCAGACACGCAGCGCTCAATACTGCACCAGACACAGCGCTCAATACTGCACCAGACACGCAGCGCTCAATACTGCGCCAGACACACAGCGCTCAATACTGCGCCAGACACACAGCGCTCAATACTGCGCCAGACACACAGCGCTCAATACTGCGCCAGACACACAGCGCTCAATACTGCGCCAGACACACAGCGCTCAATACTGCGCCAGACACGCAGCGCTCAATACTGCGCCAGACACGCAGCGCTCAATACTGCGCCAGACACGCAGCGCTCAATACTGCACCAGACACACAGCGCTCAATACTGCGCCAGACACACAGCGCTCAATACTGCACCAGACACACAGCGCTCAATACTGCACCAGACACAGCGCTCAATACTGCGCCAGACACGCAGCGCTCAATACTGCACCAGACACAGCGCTCAATACTGCGCCAGACACGCAGCGCTCAATACTGCACCAGACACAGCGCTCAATACTGCGCCAGACACGCAGCGCTCAATACTGCGCCAGACACGCAGCCCTCAATACTGCGCCAGACACGCTGCGCTCAATACTGCGCCAGACACGCTGCGCTCAATACTGCGCCAGACACAGCGCTCAATACTGCGCCAGACACAGTGCTCAATACTGCGCCAGACACACAGCGCTCAATACTGCGCCAGACACACAGCGCTCAATACTGCGCCAGACACACAGCGCTCAATACTGCGCCAGACACGCTGCGCTCAATACTGCGCCAGACACAGCGCTCAATACTGCGCCAGACACAGTGCTCAATACTGCACCAGACACACAGCGCTCAATACTGCACCAGACACAGCGCTCAATACTGCGCCAGACACAGCGCTCAATACTGCGCCAGACACGCAGCGCTCAATACTGCGCCAGACACAATGCGCTCAATACTGCGCCAGACACGCAGCGCTCAATACTGCACGAGACACACAGCGCTCAATACTGCACCAGACACAGCGCTCAATACTGCGCCAGACACGCAGCGCTCAATACTGCACCAGACACGCAGCGCTCAATACTACGCCAGACATGCAGCGCTCAATACTGCGCCAGACACGCTGCTCTCAATACTGCGCCAGACACGCAGCGCTCAATACTGCACCAGACACAGCGCTCAATACTGCACCAGACACACAGCGCTCAATACTGCACCAGACACGCAGCGCTCAATACTGCACCAGACACAGCACTCAATACTGCGCCAGACACGCAGCGCTCAATACTGCACCAGACACAGCGCTCAATACTGCACCAGACACGCAGCGCTCAATACTGCACCGGACACAGCGCTCAATACTGCGCCAGACACGCAGCGCTCAATACTGCGCCAG